>NC_053023.1:479997680-480239924 GCF_003073215.2 Triticum urartu
GTGCCTCTCAAGATATTATGATGGAGGGCTTTTAAGGATCAAGGGCTTGAAAGAATAATCAAAGAGAAGAATTCAAGTTATGGTCTCAAGACAAGATCATGGTGAGCTCATGTGTTGGATTTCGGTTGATCAAGTCTTGAAGCAAGCAACTAGAGTGACGAATTCATTATGCCTCTCAAGATATTATGATGGAGGGCTTTTAAGGATCAAGGGCTTGAGAGAATAATCAAAGAGAAGAATTCAAGTTATGGTCTCAAGACAAGATCATGGTGAGCTCATGTGTTGGGTTTCGGTTGATCAAGTCTTGAAGCAAGCAACTAGAGTGACGAATTCATTATGCCTCTCAAGAGATTGTGATGGAGTTTTTAGAAGGGCAAGTGGTGACCAAGATGATATTCATAGTGGAACTTGATATGGCCATGAAAGAGTCTTTGGTGATATCGTCTTGAAGCAATTAAGGGAAATGAAGAGTTCATTGTGGCTTTCAAGAAACCAAGATGGAGCTTGGAGTAAAGATGTTGGTTGACCAAGATGAAGCTCGAAGATTATATCTAGATGGTCAACTCTCAAAGCGCAAACATTGTACCACGTGGGATCAATTGATCTAGTGGTATGGTAAGTAATCGTGAATTGTGCTTTGTTACCTAACCCATGCTATGTGTTTGTTATGTCTATATGGGTTAGGTGTTTCTCATGGGCTTGCATCAAAAGGAAAGATCTCAAGTAGCCTATGTGTGGATGACATCAAGTGGTGATGGTCATCGAGTTCGAGGAGTCCAAGTGCAAGATGAGAAGCCGGAGGTTATATGCTTTGAATCTTGCGGTCCACATCATGATAATGCTCATGTGAAGATGGGCTTAAGTTAAGGCTTCCCTCATTGCAATATGAGGAAGCAATTCAAGCATCTTCACCAAGTGGTTGTGGACAAGAAAGGGATTCCAACTTGGGACAAGCATTGGAGTCATCACCAAGCTCAAGTTGAATATGCATGGCAAAGGTATACCTTAGCTAGGTTTTCCTAGTTTTGCCGGTCTCATGGTGCTTGGAGAGAGACCGGATTATAGGTTTGATAGTCGTACTATCAAGAGGGACTCTCGGGCGAGTAGCTTGATCACGTCGCATGTAGAGAGCTCAAACCTTTGCATTACTTGCATCATACTTTCTTGTTGATCTTGGGTGGTTCTCTATGTGAGGACCTTGGGCTTTTCCCTAGCTTCAAAACGAGCCCAAGATCATCAAATTCGGAGTTCGTATGCCAAAGTTATGCATGTTTTAGTGGGCTGCTGCAGGCTGTCCTGGCTACCCCGTGGGCACGGGGTTTTTGACCCCCGTGGGCATGGGGCCCCGTGTGCACGGGCTCGTACCATGCGCATGGGACCCCGTGGGCACGGGGTCTAAACCCCCGTGGGCACGGGGTGTCCAGGAACTGCCCGTTGAGCCCCAACGGCTAGTTTTGGGTTTTGGCTATTTAAGGGCTCCTTCCTCCCACCGGTTGGGGGGTTGTTGATTCACATTCAAAACATAATTTTGGGTCTCTTACCACCTCTCCCAAACCCCTATCTCCCCTCTATGTGAAGGGGGATTTGTGGATGGATCTTGGAGTCATTTGTTGATTTCCTCCATTGCATCCCCTCTCTTCAATCCCCTACTTTCTTGAGTTGCATCTTGTTAGATTGAGAGAGTGAGCTGAGCATTTGTTGCTTGACCTTGCATTGCATTTTTTGCTTTGGTTTGAGCTCCCCACATCGATTTGTTCGAGTGAGAGCCCGTGGGTTTATTACTCTTGGAGGCTTCGCCTCCTACACGGTTTGGTGATACATTCAGAAGATTGTGAAGAGGCCTATGTGGCCAAGGTTCCCCCGGAAGCTTCCTTTTGTGGTGTGCTCCGGGGAAGGGTGTTGAAGTGGCCTAGGTGGTCAAGTTCCTCCGGAAGCTTCCGTGGTTGTGGTGTGCTCCGGAGAAGTTTGTAAAGGTATGGTGGTCGCCTTCAAGACCAACCCCGAGTGAACCGAGGCTCATCCGTTGGGGGTGACTCGGAAGGGAGAATTCGGTGAGTCACTTGGTGACGCCCCGAAGCTTTGGCTTTGGCACCGCTCTAACGGAGATTAGCACTCTCACGAGTGTGAACTTCGGGATAAATCCGCGTCTCCGACTCACTTGTGGTTATCTCATACCCACACCCTTTACTTTCCGCAATTCATACTTGCTCATATTGATATATCTTGTGCTAGTTAAATTGCTTAGTAGTTCCTACATTTCCTTATCTTGTGATATAGTTTGTGCTTGCTAGTTTCTTTTAGTGCCTATCTTGTTTAGCATAGGTTGTTGGTGCACTTAGTTGAGCCTAGCATATTTAGGATTTGTGCATAAAAAGTATCCATTAGTTTAATTCCGCATTAGGATAAAGCCAAATCCGTAAAAGTTTTAAAACGCCTATTCACCCCCCTCTAGTCGTCATCTAGATCATTTCATTAAGGTTTCCGATCAATACAATTCTATCATGAATAATAAAAAAAATCATGATATAAGGAAATATAAAATAACAACTTTATTATTGCCTCTAGGGCAAATTTCCTTCAGCACTTTTTAGGGTTAGCAAAGCATTAAACTAGATCTTGTGAGAGCTTTGCTCCTCTTTATCTCCTCTTAGAGGATCAAGACCTCCTCTCGGAGAAGATTGCCTTGTGGATTATCAAGACCTTCATATTCATTGGATTAGGGAAGAATTATATCTCAAGACCCTATCTCTCCTAGAGATTTGGAGAACCCTACCTACTTACCTTTACCTTTGTTGTTTATGGATCTTACCTTGGTTGTGATTTGAGTAAACTTGTGGTATGAATCTTGTTCTTGTGTGTTTCCTCTTTCTGTTCTAGAGATTTCCCCCAAATCCACCTCCAAGATGTGAAGATTGGACCACTCTTAGGTTTGCCACAATCATTGGTTGTGCGAAGGTATTGATCATCGACTGCTAGTGAGACTCCACATATTGATATCTTGGTTCTTAATTGTGGGAAAGCCTGCTGCATACTACAAATCCTTGTACTTCAAGGTCCAACAGTTTCCTATACAATTATCAAGGAACACTGTTCCTCAGCCAGAGGGCTCCACGCAACAAGGAGACGAGCAGGCTGCCACCGTCGGCAGCCTGTCGGCTTCCTTCGGCAGAGGTAATGGGCAAGAGGAGATGGAATGTGGGCGGCGACGGCTAGGGTTCTCCTGGGATACTGAAGATCGCCGTCGTTGTGGCCTCTGACTTTTCTTGAAAAGATTGTTCACACAATTTTGTTTGTTCATCGTGACTTTACTTCCTATTATGTACTGATTTTTTACAATATGCTGATACTATAATTTTGCTTTCGAGAATAATGCTAGCATGAATAAGATATAATTGGCTGACAAATAATTGTGAGGAAACTATCTCTTGACAGAAAGCCCATTAGGAAACATTTGCCACCTATTCCTAGTTATTTTCACGTGAGCTACCACAGTCAGTTAATCTAATAATACTATATGGCTACTTCAGACAACAAAATGTACGTACTTCTAAAATGCTCCCTCTGTTTCATAATATAAGATTGTTTTAGCTTGCAAAATGACCTCATATTATGAGACGAAGGGAGTAATAGACATTATGCATATTTAAAAGGATTCTTATTTTTCATAGCTTACTGTAACTTTCACAGTACTAGTTGGCCTTAATGATCACTTAAAATAATGGACATTTTCTCCCCGCATGAACGGGCACGTATTCATGCACACCGTGGAGAGGCGACGTCCCAACTAATATTTGGTTGCTTTGGAAGAACAGTCGGCCGTACCATTTCTCCATTTAGGTTGACAGTGCTGGGCTTCAAGCGTCCCTGTCAAAGTGACTCAACTACTGTCGGGCGTGCCTGCTGATCCTGCACGATAAAAACCCTAAAATACAGTTAGTCAGCTGCCGCGCCATGTCAGCGAGCAATTAATTAGAATTTCGCTCCTAAACAGCAACGGTTAGTTAAGTGTACGATCAAGCACGAAGTAACATTGATGCCCAGTCGACGTCAATACCCTGATGTAAAAAATCAAGTTTCAGGGACCGTCCGTCCACGTGTGTGAACACTGTTTGCACACTGTAGGCTAGAAAGTTGATTTTCCTAGCGCCATTGGTTGATGAGGAAACTGCCGGAGTCCTAAATCAAGGGACGCTTTCTCTAGCACCTACACGCAGGCGTGTTCTCGAAGCTAAAAGCGTCCGGGTTGGATACCTGCAAAGGTAACTGTCCCTTTTACAGTGCCATGTGTGACATTCTCGATCGCTAGAGCTCAATCGAGTGTCTGTATCGACGACCACATCTCTGTCACTTGGCGAGAAACATGGGCTTAGTATTTCCTCCGATCTTTTTTAGTTCGCATATAAAATTTGACTGAAGTTAAGCCTTGTAAAGTTTGACCAACTTTGTAGAAAAAAGTGCCAACATTCACAATCTGAAATCAATATCACTAGATGTGTCATGATTTAAAGTTTCGTATTATATAACTTTAGTATGACAGATGTTGACATTTTTTCATATTAATAAGGTCAAACTTTGTGAGAATTCTAATATGCAGAGTAAAAAGGACTGGAGGGAGTACTAGCTTAGGCTTGCTGGAAAACTCAGTACTCCCTCCATTCCAAAATATAGTGCGTCCGTGTTTTCCGAGGTCGAACTTTGACCATAAATTTAACGTACGAGACCGACTGCGGCGAGAGAAAAAGTTACATAATTAAAAACTCCTTTCGAATACGAATTCACTGATATAATTTTTGCTCCCGACGCAATCGGTCTTGGTAGTTAAATTTACGGTCAAAGTTAAAGCACGGAGATAGAGGAAGCACTACATTGTGAAACGGGGGAGTAGAAAATACGCCAGTGACAAAGATCCATTCGTTGTTTTTGATGAAGTGGAGGACTGCTTCAGAGATGGGAAGATATTTATCAGCCACAGCCAACAAAGCTCTTTTTTTCTTTTGAGAAAGGTAATATATTAATATTGTAAAGATACCAATTACACGCCAAGGAAGCTGTACCACGAACGCAAAGATTCAGCTCATAGCTGCTGACTTGTTTGAATTTGAGTGGTACACCAATACATTGGTGAATCCCTTCATCGGTGCTCCAGATGGATGAAAACCGAGCCAGGCCAAGCTGCAGTTTCGTTGGACGAAAGCAAGCAACGAGAGAGAATCCGAAAGGGCAAAAACAGCTGGGCGTGTGAAGGGCCATAGATTCTGGCCAAACATATGCGTCATTCGTTCTTAGCGTGCGTGTCCAGACTCCACATGGGAGTATCTCCGGCAGGTCGACACGGGTGGGAGGGCAAGCAGCCGCATGCAGACGTCAGGTTACTTACTCGGAGTGCAAAGCCGGACTCGACCGCTCACCGGAACAGCCCAGTGACGGGGGCCGCACCAGCAGAAAGAAAAGCAGCAGTCGCTTCCCTGGGGCAAACCGGCAAAGCAGACAGCACCGAAAGGAAGGAGCATCACACGAGCAACTCGTGGGATACACGAATCCAATCCACCGGAAACCATTTCATTATTATTCTCTCCACTCCGGTGCGTGCGCGCTTATCCAATCCACCGTAGATTTTTTTTTTTTTTTGCAGCTAGCCTCGTGATCGTGTCACGGATAACGGGATCAAGGCGCCGCTCGCCGGCCGCGGCCCAGCCTAGCCGCCTGGCCTTGGCCGAGCTATTCTATCCATGTGGCGGCGACGTGGACTCACCCGGCACCGTCGTGTCGCTGTCCGGCCACAGGTAGGCGCCACGGTGTGCCGTGCCTAGTGGCTAGCCCTCAGGTCGTGGTCGGCCCCGATGCGCCGTGCAGCACGAGCACGTTCCTCCGAGGAAAAGGATCGGCTGCTAAGATCTCCTCGATCTCGCCAGAGAGAACGGCCAAGAGGATACGGCGTGCGTACAGCCTACGTACACTGCTACTAGTGGTTTGTTGGTTGGGAGTTCGTATTCGGGTGACGTGGAGCGCTGCAAAGCTAGAGCCGGCCTCTTGTTATCCAATCTCATCCCCGGCGGCCTAGCTAGTTAATGGATAGAGCGACAAGACGAGAAGATAACGGTTTCGCACGCCTCCCTTCTTCTTGCGTTTCCGCATGGCCGCTGACGTATTTGTAGCCTCACAGTGCAGATGCTTTGAGTCAGTGATGCTCCTACCAAGAGAAAATACTAATCCAAGTGCAAGTGTGCAACCCTGTCTCTGTCAAAAGTGTCAAGCGGCTCAACTCCTGTCGGGCGTGCTGGCTGATGCGTGCGCGCCAAAACCCCCAGCTTTTTATCGGCCGCACCAGGCCCGTCGCCACGTCAGATCCGACGAAACAATCTGGTAGGTAGCAGTATCAGTAGTCTATTAACGCATCAAGAAACAAGAACCTGCGGGAAACAGAACTCTCACAGCGATTAGCGACTCTCGGCCGCCGGATCGAACTGCTTGATGCGTTTTCGACCGTTGGATCTCACAGTGGGAGGGGCTGGGCCGTCGGATCGAAGCCACGTAACTGTAGCAATGAATAGTTACCATTCCCCCGCGGTCCTGCTTACTCTGCGGTTTCGACCAGTTCTCGCTGACTTGTGGGCCCTTTCATAGGTGGGCCGTGCCTGTCAGCGACTGTGCCTGGGTGTGTGGTCTGTGCGGCCAGTCGGCACCCTCCAGCGGTCAAATATCTCGTGCCACCACTGATAATTATCGTGCTCCGCCGAGGGCATTTGCGTCTTTTCACCTTTTACCCCTGTGGGTGGTGGCCTCTGGTTTGTCCGTGCATCGATGAGGTGAGGGAGGGCATTGCTTGCCTCTTCGTGCTCCCATTTGCCCCCTTCCCAGCCCTCGCCCCGCCTGTCGTGGTATTTCTCACGGGGGGCTTGCGAGTCGACAGATGCCACAAGGGCTTAGTGTGTGGGTAAGACTGCTGCTGATAGGCCCGGGAGCGGGTATGCGAGTAGCACGCGGTGGTTTACCCAGCTTCGGAGCTCTCTGTAGAGATAATACTCCTACTGCTGCATGTCTGAGTGTATCTATCTGGGGTGTACATTGGGCAGTACAAAGTGCTCCTGGAGCTGTATCTGGGATCAGTGACCAGTGCATCTGATCTGGTATATGCCTATTCGAGGCATGCTAGTGGCCGGCCATGTATGGCCATGGCTTGTGGCCGTGAGTGTGTGTGTGTGTGTCCCTGGATGGATTGATGGATGCGTGCCTTATATAGGCATGGTGGTAGCTTACTACCTAAGCTAGGTAGTGGCGTGGGGGGCAAGTGGGCATGGGGCACCATGCCCAGGTACATGATGTGCATGCCTCTTTGTCCCTGGTGCACTTTATAAAACAGTGCCCAGGGACAGATACACTGTAGATGATATCGTCACTGTACAGTTGTCTTGTCTAAGGTATGGCCGTCTCGTCGGTGTCTTGTCGATGTCGCTTCGGGCTACAGTCGGCAGCCGGCTGGTTGGTGCAGTCGGCAGCCGGCTGGTTGGCGTAGTCGGCGGCCGGCAGTCGGCAGCCGGCCGGGCAGAGCAGTCGGACGGGGAGCCGGCAGGAGCGGCCGGACAGTCGGACTGAGGGGCTTTGCTAGCCCCGATGTCTTGAAATATCGTCTTGCCGTCCTCGGGGTACCCGTGGTCGATTACTCCGACAGTAGCCCCCAAGCCTCCGGGCAACTTGGCAAAGTTGGGCGGAGGTTTTTTGGCGAGTGTTCATGGAAATTGTCAAGAAAAAAGACAAAGTTAGTCCATGCAGATATATCAAATGTTTGCTTTTAGCATTGCAAGTTTTATGCGGAAGGTGCCGACTCGGGTTCGTCCGAGCCCCCTTAATCTTTTTCGTGTTCCCTCCGCTTTTTGGCTTGTGCTCTTGCTTGCCGGACAGCCGCTCTGCGGTCTGTGGCTAAGAGTGGGCCGCGAAGTGGAGTGTACAGTACTCAGAGTCTAGGAGCAGATTCAACCGAGTAGATACTTGTAAAAGAAAACGGCCGGGTCGCCCGAACCGTTTTTCTTCCTGGACATTTTTCGCGTGGGTGGCCTCCAGCGTTCACCCTTGCTAGCTGGACAGCCGCTCTGCGGTCTGTGCCTAAGAGTGAGCCTCACGCTACTAAACCGTCTGCGGGAACAAACGTCTTAGGCCAAGTGACCAGCCCCCGGGCCAACTCTGGCTGGCACTAGGGCGAATAGTGATGCAACTGTAATTAAAAAATGCGGAGATAGCACCCGAGCATCGCTTGGGGTTATCCGTGCTTGCGTGATGCAAAAAATATGCAGGCGAGGAGCTCACATTGATTTTCGTGTAGTCGCGGTCGTTGAAGAAGGCCGGCGCGACTCGGCGCTCACGGAGCGCGTCGGCGCACCCGCTGGGTGAAGCCTTCTGGCCTCCGGGTGCTCGAAGGGGGGTCCCGGCCGGTCAGGCTCGACCGGCCAGGCGGCGAGGCGTCTTGCAGCACCTATCTTCTTCTTTTTCTCTTCTGCCGGCTGTTCGGAGCCGGACAAAATTCTTCTCTTATTTGCAATCTTCCATGGGGGCGCGCCAACGCACCCACTGGGTGTAGCCTGTCGTGGTTCTAACTCTGACAGTGATGTAGGGGGGTATGTATGGAGAGGCTAGATCTCAGCTATTGGGAAGTTGTAAACACACCAAGAGGTACGAGTTCAGGCCCTTCGCGGAGGAAGTAACAGCCCTACGTCTCGGTGCCCGGAGGCGGTCGACTGGATTACTGGCGTGTGAATAACAGGGGTGCGAACCCTTCATACTGAGGAGGGGGGTGGCTTATATAGAGTTCGCCGGCCCTCTCCTGCCCTCAGTAATGCAGGGTTTAAGGTACATTTAAGGTCGGGCGTTACTGGTAACGCCCCTAATAAAGTGCTATAATGACCATAAAGACTACTTAACAGCTGACCGTTTGCCTGCGGAGTGACTACAGGTCTCCTGGCGGTCGAGGAGTTGGCTTCATGGTCGAGTGATAGCTTTCTGGTCGAGTGTCTTGAATCCATCGAGTGGGATACCTTTAAGTCGATTGAAAGGTGACTTCTCCTAGGGATGTCCTAGGGTAGGGCTCCTTGGACAGGTCCGTGCCCCTACCCTAGGTACATGGCTTCATCATTAGCCCCCGAATGGATCGAGGTTAGAGTGGGGAAAGAGTTGGAGATCTTTCCGACTGATTCTTCGGTCTACGTGAGCGCCTCGTTTTGGGTCAATCGTCACGGATGACGTTGCCAACCTTTTTCAGTCGCCTTGATCCATTCCAGGCCTTTCGTCGAGTGAATTTCCTTATTTGTGACATACCGAGCGTCGGCGCGGGCGGGGTCTTCCGTTTTGACAAGTTGTTCTGCAGCCCGCGGATGTCGTGGGATTTTGGATTTTGGGAAGCGCGCGGGACGGGAGCGGCCGCAGTAATCGGAAACGATAAAGCGGAAGCTCCTCGATCCCCGCATCGCCTTTTTCGCCACGTACTGCGTGCGCTTCCGCTGCGGGATTTGACTGGATAGTTTGGGCCTACCAGTCAGCCACTCGGGAGCGGCCCCTTATAAATCGCCGGCTCGGGGTTTCCAAGCAGTGCGCTCTCTTCTCCTCCTTTCTTCTTCCTCTCTCCCTTCGCAAGTACTTCCACTGCCTCCGTTCTCGCCCCAGCGCAGCAGGACCGTGCGAGACTTCGCCGGCGACGATGACGAAGGGCAAGACCTCCGCTCTGGAGCACGCGAAGAAGGCGGCGGCGGCGGGGAAAGGGAAGAGGTCTGCTCGGGGCGGATCTTCCTCTAGGACCGCTTTGCCCAAAGGCTGGATCCAGGGCGACTGGATGCCGTCGGTGCTCCGGCAAGAGGATCTCGATGACATGGTCGACGGGGGAGTCATTCCCCACGAAGCCGCGCGTCTTCTGGGGGGAGAGATCGAACCTCAACCCCGCGACGGTGAGTGCGTGCTCCTAGCCACCCACATCGACCGAGGGTTTTCTCTGCCGCCCCATCCTTTTTTCCGGAGCTTCTTGAACTTTTTCGGAGCGCAGCTCCACCGCTTTACTCCCAACTCCATTGTATACCTTGCCGCTTTCATTTCCATGTGTGAGGCTTTCTTGGGTTGCCGCCCCCATTGGGGACTTTTCAAGCACATCTTTACCTGCCGTTCTCAATCGGTCAAGAAGGCCAAGTCGAGTGACGAGAGGACGCAGGTGATCCAGTTGTGCGGGGGTTTGGCGATCCAGACGAGGGGGAAGAGCTGTTTTCCATCTATTACTTTTCCGGAGTCGGTCCGTGGTTGGCAGGTGACCTGGTTCTACTGTCAGGACCAGGCGACCCCAGGACAGTCGACTGGTCTTCCTCCTTTCTCCCTCGACCGAGCTGAAAAACCCGCTTCTCTGAAAGTGACGCTGGAGGAAAGGGCCCAAGTCAAAGTGTTGGCCGGTCGAGTGGTCGAGCTTGTCCGCGAGGGTGTGACTGGGATGGACCTGCTAGAGGTCCTCCTCCAGAGGCGCATCCAACCGCTCCAGGCCCGTGACCACCCGATGTGGTTGTACTCGGGTCTCGATGACACCACTCAGATCCACCCGGAGGAGGTCACCGACGAGATGCTGGAGGGGTGGCTGTCGAGCATCACGGGGAACAAAGACAACCCCCGAGGAGCCAGGAGGGTAACTCCACTCGACAACTCGTATGAAGTGGACCAGGTATGTCTTTATGCTCCCGACTGAAATCTTTTTTTCTGCATTGGTCTTCTTTGAGTTGGTCGATTGACTTTCGTCTTGTCTATTGCTTTCCAGGCGACCACCGAGATGTACTCGACGCCCAACGGGGCTCAGGAGCCAACCTAGGAA
Organism: Triticum urartu; assembly: GCF_003073215.2. Taxonomy (NCBI): domain Eukaryota; kingdom Viridiplantae; phylum Streptophyta; class Magnoliopsida; order Poales; family Poaceae; genus Triticum; species Triticum urartu. The sequence continues at coordinate 480,008,509 of NC_053023.1, forward strand.
GGGGAGGCGAGCGGAGGTGAGAGTGGGGACGACCAAGGCGAGTGGGAGTCCGACGGTGAAGGAGAGGGAGACGACAACGTTGACTCCAGCGAAGAGGAGGAGGAGGAAGTCGAACCCCCTCGCCCAGAGGGGCGGTCCAAGCAGACACACGACCCAGCGCGGGAACGTGGCAAGGCGACTGCTTCTGTTGGGCAGTCGTCGAAACGCCCTCGGACCTCTTATCCTACGCCGACTGGGAAGGTTTCCAAGCACCCACGCACGACGCTGTCCAAGCCACCCAAGGCTCTACCCAAGATGAAGATAGCTGTCCCTACCATTTCCGGGTAATAACAAAACTTGCTTTCCTTCATCGACCATGGACAGATCCTTGGTCGATTCATTGAGCCAACTGACTGACTTTCGAGATTTGCAGCGCTGCTACTTCTGAGGTCTCCGCCAAGGGCGACGACCAAGAGATGGAGGATGCTGTTACCTCCAACCCTGGTACGATTACTGACGTTCTGCTTCGAGTCGACTGATCATTTATTGCAACTCTGGTCGATTGAATGTTTCTCTTGCAGCCCCTCCTCATGTTATCGACCTCCCGGATGACGACGACAACGGTCCGTTGAGAGTGAGGAGGCACAAGAGGGCGTCGGCTGACAAGACCCCCCAATCCGCTCCGGCGTCCGAGGCCATGGCTCGGGATGGTGGTGACACCACTCGGGCTTCTGTGACCTTCGCCGTTCCTCTGGCGAGTGCGCGGCCCTCGTCGTCGACTGCGGATCCGTCTTCGCTTTTTGCCGCATACCCCGTCCCTAAGGACCAAGCGGCTGCTGCAAAGGAGGCTATACGCCAGGCGGGGATCATGATGGAGCAAGTGAAGATGGCTCGGGAGGCCAGCCAAGCAGCCTATGACGCGAGTTCGGCTCTTCAGAGCAACGTCCAGGTCAGTCGACTCAACACTTGGTCTGTTATGATATGCTGTTTGAAGAGTCTCTTTTCTGAAGATCTTTTGTATCTGTATCTGTACACCCACTGGGTGTGTCTGCCAATCCTTGGATGAGTGGGGGCACGCTAAGTGCACCCACTGGGTGTAGTCCCCGAGACTACGGTGGACTGCTGGCAGTCGACTGTAGTCTTTACATTGTGTTGCTGTAGCTGTATTTCTTCACTCGGTTTGGTCGGGCCAGGTCGAGTGGAACTGTATCCGGTCGACTGCGGGCAGTCGACTTTTTCTCTCTTTCTCTTTTTTTGGTCAAACCAGTGGGGGCACGCTGAGTGCACCCACTGGGTGTAGTCCCCGAGACTACTGTCGAATGTTTTTGATTCGGCTGTGGTCTTAGAAACGTCATCATTGTCTCTTAGTTACTCGGAAGCAACTTATCTTGGACGTCTGTCGACTGATTTTTGTTTTAGCAGAAATCTTGCGAACTTGTAGCTCGCTATACTGAGTTGGAGAATCAGCAGATCCAGCTCAACCTTAACTTGAAGCTTGCTCAGGAGAATTTGAAGAAGGCGCAAGAAGAAGCAAAAGGTATGGCTGGTGAGGTTCTTCATTCTTAACGGGTGGCTTTTCTTTCTTGTCCATTCTTGATGTTGGTTCCACTCGACGCGCAGCAGATAAACTGGAGGAAGCTTTGAAGAAGAAGGATCAAGACCTTGCAGAGGCGCAGAAGGGTGTTGGGGAACGTTGCAGAAACAAAAATTTTCCTACTCGTTTCACCAAGATCCATCTAGGAGTTCATCTAGCAAACGAGTGATTAGATGCATCTACATACCTTTGTAGATCGCGAGCGGAAGCGTTCAAAGAACGGGGTTGATGTAGTCGAACACGACGTGATTCAAATCACCGGAGATCCTAGCACCGAACGGACGGTACCTCCGCGTTCAACACACGTACGGAGCGGATGACGTCTCCTCCTTTCTTGATCAGCAAGGGGGAAGGAGAGGTTGATGAAGATCCAGCAGCACGACGGTGTGGTGGTGGAAGCAACGGTGATCTCGGCAGGGCTTCGCCAAGCGCTGGGAGACGGAGGAGTGTCACGGGAGGGAGAGGGAGAGGCCACGGGCTTGGGTTCGCAGCCCTCCCTCCCCCCCTATATATAGGGTGCCTAGGGGGGGCGCCGGCCCTAGGAGATCCAATCTCCTAGGGGGGCGGCGGCCAAAGGGGGTGCCTTGCCCCCCAAGGCAAGGGTGGCGCCCCCCGCCCCTAGGGTTTCCAACCCTAGGCGCAGGGGGAGGACCAAGGGGGGTGCACCAGCCCACTAGGGGCTGGTTCCCCTCCCACTTCAGCCCATGGGGCCCTCCGAGATAGGTGGCCCCACCCGGTGGACCCCTGGGACCCTTCCAGTGGTCCCGGTACAATACCGGTGACACTCGAAACCTTCCTGATGGCCGAAACTAGACTTCCTATATATGAATCTTTACCTCCGGACCATTCCTGAACTCCTCGTGACGTCCGAGATCTCATCCGGGACTCCGAACAACTTTCGGGTTACCGTGTGATCTCTACAACCCTCGCGTCACCGAACCTTAAGTGTGTAGACCCTACGGGTTCGGGAGACATGCAGACATGACCGAGAAGCCTCTCCGGTCAATAACCAACAGCGGGATTTGGATACCCATGTTGGCTCCCACATGCTCCACGATGATCTCATCGAATGGACCACGATGTCGAGGATTCAATCAATCCGTATACAATTCCCTTTGTCAATCGGTACGTTACTTGCCCGAGACACAATCGTCGGTATCCCAATACCTTGTTCAGTCCCGTTACCGGCAAGTCACTTTACTCGTACCGTAATGCATGATCCCGTGATCAGCCACTTGATCACATTGAGCTCATTATGATGATGCATTACCGAGTGGGCCCAGAGATACCTCTCTGTCATACGGAGTGACAAATCCCAGTCTCGATTCGTGCCAACCCAGCAGACACTTTCGGAGATACCTGTAATGTACCTTTATAGTCACCCAGTTACGTTGTGACGTTTGGCACACCCAAGGTACTCCTACGGTATCCGGGAGTTTCACAATCTCATGGTCTAAGGAAATGATACTTGACATTCAGAAAAGCTACAGCAAACGAACTACACGATCTTTGAGCTAAGCTTAGGATTAGGTCTTGTCCATCACATCATTCTCCTAGTGATGTGATCTCGTTATCAATGACATCTAATGTCCATAGTCAGGAAACCATGACTATCCTTTGATCAACAAGCTAGTCAACTAGAGGCTCACTAGGGACGTGTTGTGGTCTATGTATTCACACATGTATTACGATTTCCGGATAACACAATTATAGCATGAACAATAGACAATTATCATGAACAAAGAAATACATTAATAACCATTTTATTATTGCATCTAGGGCATATTTCCAACAGTCTACCACTTGCACTAGAGTCAATATTCTAGTTACATTGTGATGAATCGAACACCCATGCAGTTCTGGTGTTTATCATGTTTTGCTCTAGGGAGAGGTTTAGTCAACGGATCTGCTACATTCAGGTCCGTATGTACTTTACAAATCTCTATGTCTCCATTTTGAACACTTTCACGAATGGAGTTGAAGCGACGCTTGATATGCCTGGTCTTCCTGTGAAACCTGGGCTCCTTGGCAAGGGCAATAGCTCAAGTGTTGTCACAGAAGAGAGTCATCAGGCCCGACGCATTGGGTATGACTCCTAGGTCGGTAATGAACTCCTTCACCCAGACTGCTTCTTGTGCTACCTCTGAGGCTGTCATGTACTCCGCTTCACATGTAGATCCCACCACAACGCTTTGCTTGCAACTGCACCAGCTTACTGCCCCACCATTCAAAATATACACGTATCCGGTTTGTGACTTAGAGTCATCTAGATCTGTGTCGAAGCTAGCATCGACGTAACCCTTTACACGAGCCCTTCGTCACCTCCATAAACGAGAAACATTTCCTTAGTCCTTTTCAGGTACTTCAGGATATTCTTGACCGCTGTCCAGTGTTCCATGCCGGGATTACTTTGGTACCTTCCTACCAAACTTACGGCAAGGTTTACATCAGGTCTGCTACACTGCATAGCATACATGATAGACCCTATGGCCAAGGCATAGGGGACGACACTCATATTTTCTCTATCTTTTGCTGCGGTCGGGCATTGAGCCGTGCTCAATCTCGTACCTTGCAATACAGGCAAGAACCCCTTCTTTGACTGATCCATTTTGAACTTCTTCAATATCTTGTCAAGGCACGTGCTCTGTGAAAGACCAATGAGGCGTCTTGATCTATCTCTATAGATCTTGATGCCTAATATATAAGCAGCTTCTCCAAGGTCCTTCATTGAAAAACACTTGTTCAAGTAGGCCTTTATGCTTTCCAAGAATTCTATATCATTTCCCATCAACAGTATGTCATCCACATACAATATGAGAAATGCTACAGAGCTCCCACTCACTTTCTTGTAAATGCAGGCTTCTCCATAAGTCTGCATAAACCCAAACGCTTTGATCATCTCATCAAAACGAATGTTCCAACTCCGAGATGCTTGCACCCGCCCATAAATCGAGCGTTGGAGCTTGCACACCTTGTCAGCATTCTTAGGATCGACAAAACCTTCCGGCTGCATCATATACAATTCTTCCTTAAGGAAACCATTAAGGAATGCCGTTTTGACGTCCATTTGCCATATCTCATAATCATAGAATGCGGCAATTGCTAACATGATTCCGACGGACTTCAGCTTCGCTGCGGGTGAGAAAGTCTCATCGTAGTCAACCCCTTGAACTTGTCGATAACCCTTAGCAACAAGCCGAGATGTATAGATGGTCACATTACCATCCGCGTCTGTCTTCTTCTTAAAGATCCATTTATTTTCTATGGCTCGCCGATCAATGGGCAAGTCAGTCAAAGTCCATACTTCGTTTTCATACATGGATCCTATCTCGGATTTCATGGCTTCCAGCCATTTGTCAGAATCCGGGCCCGCCATCGCTTCTTTATAGTTCGAAGGTTCACCGTTGTCTAACAACATGATTTCCAAGACAGGGTTGCCGTACCACTCTGGTGCGGAACGTGTCCTTGTGGACCTACGAAGTTCAGTAGCAACTTGATCTGAAGTGTCATGATCATCATCAACTTCCTCTCTAGTCAGTGCAGGCACCTCAGGAACATTTTCTTGAGATGCGCCACTTACCGGTTCAAGAGGTAATACTTCATCAAGTTCTACCTTCCTCCCACTTATTTCTTTCGAGAGAAACTCTTTCTCTAGAAAGGACCCATTCTTGGCAACAAAGATCTTGCCTTCGGATCTGAGGTAGAAGGTATACCCAACAGTTTCTTTAGGGTATCCTATGAAGACGCATTTTTCCGACTTGGGTTCGAGCTTTTCAGGTTGAAGTTTCTTGACATAAGCATCGCATCCCCAAACTTTTAGAAACGACAGCTTAGGTTTCTTCCCAAACCATAATTCATACGGTGTCATCTCAACGGATTTCGACGGAGCCCTATTTAAAGTGAATGCGACAGTCTCTAAAGCATAGCCCCAAAATGATAGCGGTAAATCGGTAAGAGACATCATAGATCGCACCATATCTAATAGAGTGCGATTACGACGTTCGGACACACCATTACGCTGAGGTGTTCCAGGCGGCGTGAGTTGTGAAACTATTCCACATTTTCTTAAGTGTGTGCCAAATTCGTGACTCAAGTATTCTCCCCCACGATCTGATCGCAAGAACTTGATTTTCCTGTCATGTTGATTCTCAACCTCACTCTGAAATTCCTTGAACTTTTCAAAGGTCTCAGACTTGTGTTTCATTAAGTAGACATACCCATATCTACTCAAGTCATCAGTGAGGGTGAGAACATAACGATAGCCACCGTGAGCCTCAACACTCATTGGACCGCACACATCAATATGTATGATTTCCAATAAGTTGGTTGCTCGCTCCATTGTTCCTGAGAACAGAGTCTTGATCATTTTACCCATGAGGCATGGTTCGCACGTGTCAAATGATTTGTAATCAAGAGACTCTAAAAGTCCATCTGCATGGAGCTTCTTCATGCGTTTGACACCTATGTGACCAAGGCGGCAGTGCCACAAGTATGTGGGACTATCATTATCAACCTTACATCTTTTGATATTCACACTATGAATATGTGTAGCATTACGCTCGAGATTCATTAGGAATAAACCATTCACCATCGGAGCATGACCATAAAACATATCTCTCATATAAATAGAACAACCATTATTCTCGGATTTAAATGAGTAGCCATCTCATATTAAACGAGATCCTGATACAATGTTCATGCTCAAAGCTGGCACTAAATAACAATTATTGAGGTTTAAAACTAATCCTGTAGGTAAATGTAGAGGTAGCGTGCCGACGGCGATCACATCGACCTTGGAACCATTCCCGACGCGCATCGTCACCTCGTCCTTCGCCATTCTCCGTTTATTCCGCAGCTCCTGCTTTGAGTTACAAATGTGAGCAACCGCACCGGTATCAAATACCCAGGAGCTACTACGAGTACTGGTAAGGTACACATCAATTACATGTATATCACATATACGTTTCGTGATGCTGGCCTTCTTGTTTGCTAAGTATTTGGGGCAGTTCCGCTTCCAGTGACCACTTCCCTTGCAATAAAAACACTCAGTCACGGGCTTGGGTCCATTCTTTGGCTTCTTCTCGGCAGCTTGCTTACCGGGCGCGGCAACTCCCTTGCCGTCCTTCTTGAAGTTCTTCATACCCTTGCCTTTCTTGAACTTAGTGGTTTTATTCACCATCAACACTTGATGTTCCTTTTTGACTTCTACCTCTGCTGATTTCAGCATTGCAAATACTTCAGGAATGGTCTTTTCCATCCCCTGCATATTGAAGTTCATCAAAAAGCTCTTGTAGCTCGATGGAAGCGACTGAAGGATTTTGTCAATGACCGCGTCATCCGGGAGATTAACTCCCAGCTGAGTCAAGCGGTTATGCAACCCAGACATTTTGAGTATGTGCTCACTGACAGAACTATTTTCCTCCATCTTACAGCTGAAGAACTTGTCGGAGACTTCATATCTCTCGACCCAGGCATGAGCTTGAAAAACAATTTTCAGCTCTTCGAACATCTCATATGCTCCGTGTCTCTCAAAACGCTTTTGGAGCCCCGGTTCTAAGCTGTAAAGCATGCCGCACTGAACGAGCGAGTAATCATCAGCACGTGTCTGCCAAGCGTTCATAACGTCTTGGTTCTGTGGGACGGGTGCGTCACCTAGCGGTGCTTCTAGGACATAATCTTTCTTGGCAGCTATGAGGATGATCCTCAGGTTCCGGACCCAGTCCGTATAGTTGCTGCCATCGTCTTTCAGCTTGGTTTTCTCTAGGAACGCGTTGAAGTTGAGGACAACGTTGGCCATTTGATCTACAATACATATTGTAAAGATTTTAGACTAAGTTCATGATAATTAAGTTCATCTAATCAAATTATTCAATGAACTCCCACTCAGATAGACATCCCTCCAGTCATCTAAGTATAACATGATCCGAGTTAACTAGGCCGTGTCCGATCATCACGTGAGACAGACTAGTCAACATTAGTGAACATCTTCATGTTGATCGTATCTTCTATACGACTCATACTCGACCTTTCGGTCTTCTGTGTTCCGAGGCCATGTCTGTACATGCTAGGCTCGTCAAGTCAACCTAAGTGTATTGCGTGTGTAAATCTGGCTTACACCCGTTGTATTCGAACGTTAGAATCTATCACACCCGATCATCACGTGGTGCTTCGAAACAACGAACCTTCGCAACGGTGCATAGTTAGGGGGAACACTTTCTTGAAATTTTATGAGGGATCATCTTATTTAAGCTACCGTCGTTCTAAGCAAATAAGATGTAAAACATGATAAATATCACATGTAATCAAATAGTGACATGATATGGCCAATATCATTTGCTCCATCTTCGGGGCTCCGTGATCATCGTTGTCACCGGCATGACACCATGATCTCCATCATCGTGTCTTCTTGAAGTTTTCACGTCAACTATTACTTCTACTACTATGGCTAACGCTTTAGCAATAAAGTAAAGTAATTACATGACATTTATGTTGACACGCAGGTCATAAATAAATAAAGACAACTCCTATGGCTCCTGCCGGTTGTCATACTCATCGACATGCAAGTCGTGATTCCTATTACAAGAACATGATCATCTCATACATCACATATATCATTCATCACATCCTTTGGCCATATCACATCACAAAACACTTGCTGCAAAAACAAGTTAAACGTCCTCTAATTGTTGTTGCAAGTTTTTACGTGGCTGCTATAGGTTTCTAGCAAGAACGTTTCTTACCTACGCCAAAACCACAACGTGAATTGCCAATTTCTATTTACCCTTCATAAGGACCCTGTTCATCGAATCCGATCGGACTAAAGTGGGAGAGACAGACACCCGCCAGCCACCTTATGCAACTAGTGCATGTCAGTCGGTGGAACCGGTCTCACGTAAGCGTACGTGTAAGGTTGGTCCGGGCTGCTTCATCCCACGATGCCGCCCAATCAAGATAAGACTAGTAACGACAAGATAATTGAAAATATCGACGCCCACAACTACTTTGTGTTCTACTCGTGCATAGTAACTACGCATAGACCTAGCTCATGATGCCACTGTTGGGGAACGTAGCAGAATTTTAAAATTTTCTATGCATCACCAAGATCAATCTATGGAGTCATCTATCAACGAGGGAAAGATCGGATGCATCTACATACCTTTGTAGATCGCGAGCGGAAGCGTTCAAAGAACGGGGTTGATGTAGTCGAACACGACGTGATTCAAATCACCGGTGATCAAGCGCCGAACGGACGGCACCTCCGCGTTCAACACACGTACGGAACGGATGACGTCTCCTCCAACTTTATCCAGCAAGGGGGGAGGATAGGTTGATGAAGATCCAGCAGCACGACGGCGTGGTGGTGGATGCAGGGCGTCACAGTAGGGCTTCGCCAAGCGCTGGGAGACGGAGGAGTGTCACGGGAGGGAGAGGGAGAGGCCAGGGGCTTGGGTTCGCAGCCCTCCCTCCCCCCCACTATATATAGGGTGCCTAGGGGGGGCGCCGGCCCTAGGAGATCCAATCTCCTAGGAGGGGCGGCGGCCAAAGGGGGTGCCTTGCCCCCCAAGGCAAGGGTGGCGCCCCCCACCCCTAGGGTTTCCAACCCTAGGCGCAGGGGGAGGCACAAGGGGGCCACACCAGCCCACTAGGGGCTGGTTCCCCTCCCACTTCAGCCCATGGGGCCATCCGGGATAGGTGGCCCCACCCGGTGGACCCCCGGGACCCTTCCGGTGGTCCCGGTACAATACCGGTGACCCCCGAAACCTTCCCGATGGCCGAAACTGGACTTCCTATATATGAATTTTTACCTCCGGACCATTCCGGAACTCCTCGTGATGTCCGGGATCTCATCCGGGACCCCGAACAACTTTCGGGTTACCATGTGCTAATATCTCTACAACCCTAGCGTCACCGAACCTTAAGTGTGTAGACCCTATGGGTTCGGGAGACATGCAGACATGACCGGGACGACTCTCCGGTCAATAACCAACAGCGGGATCTGGATACCCATGTTGGCTCCCACATGCTCCACGATGATCTCATCGGATGAACCACGATGTCGAGGATTAAACAACCCCGTATACAATTCCCTTTGTCAATCGGTATGTTACTTGCCCGAGACTCGATCGTCGGTATCCCAATACCTTGTTCAGTCCTGTTACCGGCAAGTCACTTTACTCGTACCGTAATGCATGATCCCGTGATCAGCCACTTGATCACATTGAGCTCATTATGATGATGCATTACCGAGTGGGCCCAGTGATACCTCTCCGTTATATGGAGTGACAAATCCCAGTCTCAATCCGTGTCAACCCAACAGACACTTTCGGAAATACCTGTAGTGCATCTTTATAGTCACCCAGTTACGTTGTGACGTTTGATACACCCAAAGCACTCTTACGGTATCCGGGAGTTACAGGATCTCATGGTCAAAGGAAAAGATACTTGACATTGGAAAAGCTCTAGCAAATGAACTACACGATCTTGTGCTATGCTTAGGATTAGGTCTTGTCCATCACATCATTCTCCTAATGATGTGATCCCGTTATCAATGACATCCAATGTCCATAGCCAGGAAACCATGACTATCTGTTGATCAACGAGCTAGTCAACTAGAGGCTTACTAGGGACATATTATGGTCTATGTATTCACACGTGTATTACGATTTCCAGATAATACAGTTATAGCATGAATAAAGACAATTATCATGAACAAAGAAATATAATAATAATACTTTTATTATTGCCTCTAGGGCATATTTCCAACAGTCTCCCACTTGCACTAGAGTCAATAATCTAGTTACATTGTGATGAATCGAACACCCATGGAATTCTGGTGTTGATCATGTTTTGCCCTAGGGAGAGGTTTAGTCAACGGATCTGCTATATTCAGGTCCGTATGTACTTTACAAATCTCTATGTCTCCATCTTGAACATTTTCACGAATGGAGTTGAAGCGACGCTTGATGTGCCTTGTCTTCTTGTGAAACCTGGGCTCCTTGGCAAGTGCAATAGCCCCAGTGTTGTCACAAAAGAGTTTGATTGGCCCCGACACATTGGGTATGACTCCTAGGTCGGTGATGAACTCCTTCACCCATATTGCTTCATGTGCTGCCTCCGAGGCTGCCATGTACTCCGCTTCACATGTAGATCCCGCCACGACGCTCTGCTTGCAGCTGCACCAGCTCACTGCTCCACCATTCAATATATAAACGCATCCGGTTTGTGACTTAGAGTCATCCAGATCTATGTCGAAGCTAGCGTCGACGTAACCCTTTACGACGAGCTCTTCGTCACCTCCATAAACGAGAAACATTTCCTTAGTCCTTTTCAGGTACTTCAGGATATTCTTGACCGCTGTCCAGTGTTCCTTGCCGGGATTACTTTGGTACCTTCCTACCAAACTTACGGCAAGGTTTACATCAGGTCTGGTACACAGCATGGCATACATAATAGAACCTATGGCTGATGCATAGGGGATGACGCTCATCTCTTCTATATCTTCTACCGTGGTCGGACATTGAGCTGAGCTCAATTTCATACCTTGTAACACAGGCAAGAACCCCTTCTTAGATTGATCCATATTGAACTTCTTCAATATCTTATCAAGGTATGTGCTTTGTGAAAGACCTATGAGGCGTCTCGATCTATCTCTATAGATTTTGATGCCTAATATATAAGTAGCTTCTCCAAGGTCCTTCATTGAAAAACTCTTATTCAAGTAGGCTTTGATGCTGTCCAAGAGTTCTATATCATTTCCCATCAATAGTATGTCATCTACATATAATATGAGAAATGCTACAGAGCTCCCACTCACTTTCTTGTAAACGCAGGCTTCTCCATAAGTCTGCGTAAACCCAAACGCTTTGATCATCTCATCAAAGCGAATGTTCCAACTCCGAGATGCTTGCACCAGCCCATAAATCGAGCGTTGGAGCTTGCACACCTTGTCAGCATTCTTAGGATCGACAAAACCTTCCGGCTGCATCATATACAATTCTTCCTTAAGGAAACCATTAAGGAATGCCGTTTTGACGTCCATTTGCCATATTTCATAATCGTAGAATGCGGCAATTGCTAACATGATTCGGACGGACTTTAGCTTCGCTACCGGTGAGAAAGTTTCATCGTAGTCAAGCCCTTGAACTTGTCGATAACCCTTAGCGACAAGCCGAGCTTTATAGATGGTCACATTACCATCCGCGTCTGTCTTCTTCTTAAAGATCCATTTATTTTCTATGGCTCGCCGTTCAACGGGCAAGTCAGTCAAAGTCCATACTTCGTTTTCATACATGGATCCTATCTCGGATTTCATGGCTTCTAGCCATTTGTCGGAATCCGGTCCCGCCATTGCTTCTTCATAGTTCGAAGGTTCACCGTTGACTAACAACATGATTTCCAAGACAGGGTTGCCGTACCACTCTGGTGCGGAACGTGTTCTTGTGGACCTTCGAATTTCAGTAGGAGCTTGATCAGAAGTATCTTGATCATCATGAATAACTTCCTCTCTAGTCGGTGCAGGCACCTCAGGAACATTTTCTTGAGTTGCGCCATTTACCGGTTCAAGAGGCAATACTTCATCAAGTTCTACTTTCCTCCCACTTACTTCTTTTGAGAGAAACTCTTTCTCTAGAAAGGATCCATTCCTGGCAATAAAGATCATGCCTTCGGATCTGAGGTAGAAGGTATACCCAGCAGTTTCTTTAGGGTATCCTATGAAGATGCATTTTTCCGACTTGGGTTCGAGCTTTTCAGGTTGAAGTTTCCTGACATAAGCATCGCATCCCCAAACTTTTAGAAACGACAGCTTAGGTTTCTTTCCAAACCATAATTCATACGGTGTCGTCTCAACGGATTTCGACGGAGCCCTATTTAAAGTGAATGCGGCAGTCTCTAAAGCATAGCCCCAAAAAGATAGCGGTAAATCGGTAAGAGACATCATAGATCGTACCATATCTAATAGTGCGATTACGACGTTCGGACACACCATTACGCTGAGGTGTTCCAGGCGGCGTGAGTTGTGAAACTATTCCATATTTTCTTAAGTGTGTGCCAAATTCGTGACTCAAGTATTCTCCTCCACGATCTGATCGTAGAAACTTGATTTTCCTGTCACGTTGATTCTCAACCTCACTCTGAAATTGCTTGAACTTTTCAAAGGTTTCAGACTTGTGTTTCATTAAGTAGACATACCCATATCTACTCAAGTCATCAGTGAGGGTGAGAACATAACGATAGCCACTGCGAGCCTCAACACTCATTGGACCGCACACATCAGTATGTATGATTTCCAATAAGTTGGTTGCTTGCTCCATTGTTCCTGAGAACGGAGTCTTGGTCATTTTTCCCATGAGGCATGGTTCGCACGTGTCAAATGATTCATAATCAAGAGACTCTAAAAGTCCATCTGCATGGAGCTTCTTCATGCGTTTGACACCTATGTGACCAAGGCGGCAGTGCCACAAGTATGTGGGACTATCATTATCAACCTTACATCTTTTGGTACTCACACTATGAATAAGTGTAGTAATTCGCTCGAGATTCATTAAGAATAAACCATTGACTATCGGAGCATGACCATAAAACATATCTCTCATATAAATAGAACAACCATTATTCTCGGATTTAAATGAGTAGCCATCTCGTATTAAACGAGATCCTGATACAATGTTCATGCTCAAACATGGCACTAAATAACAATTATTGAGGTTTATAACTAATCCCGTAGTTAAATGTAGAGGTAGCGTGCCGACGGCGATCACATCGACCTTGGAACCATTCCCGACGCGCATCGTCACCTTGTCCTTTGCCAGTCTCCGTTTATTCCGCAGCTCCTGTTGTGAGTTACAAATATGAGCAACGACACCGGTATCAAATACCCAGGAGTTACTACGAGCACTGGTATGGTACACATCAATTACATGTATATCAAATATACCTTTGGTGTTGCCGGCCTTCTTGTCCGCTAAGTATTTGGGGCAGTTCCGCTTCCAGTGACCCTTCCCTTTGCAATAAAAGCACTCCGTCTCAGGCTTGGGTCCATTCTTTGACTTCTTCCCGACAGCTTGCTTGCCGGGCGCAGCAACTTCCTTGCCGTCCTTCTTGAAGTTCTTTTTACCCTTGCCCTTCTTGAACTTAGTGGTTTTATTCATCATCAACACTTGATGTTCCTTCTTGACTTCTACCTCTGCTGATTTCAGCATAGCAAATACTTCAGGAATGGTCTTTACCATCCCCTGCATATTGAAGTTCATCACAAAGCTCTTGTAGCTTGGTGGAAGCGACTGGAGGATTCTGTCAATGACCGCGTCATCCAGGAGATTAACTCCCAGCTGAGTCAAGCGGTTATGTAACCCAGACATAGTGAGTATGTGCTCACTGACAGAACTATTTTCCTCCATCTTCCAGCTGAAGAACTTATCGGAGACTTCATATCTCTCGATCCGGGCATGAGCTTGAAAAACCATTTTTATCTCTTCGAACATCTCATATGCTCCATGTCTCTCAAAACGCTTTTGGAGCCCCGGCTCTAAGCTGTAAAGCATGCCGCACTGAACGAGGGAGTAGTCATCAGTACGTGTCTGCCAAGCGTTCATAGCGTCTTGGTTCTGTGGGACGGGTGGATCACCTAGCGGTGCTTGTAGGACATAATCTTTCTTGGCAGCTATGAGGATGATCCTCAGGTTCCGGACCCAGTCCGTATAGTTGCTGCCATCGTCTTTCAGCTTGGTTTTCTCTAGGAACGCGTTGAAATTGAATACGACGTTGGCCATTTGATCTACAAGACATATTGTAAAGATTTTAGACTAAGTTCATGATAATTAAGTTCATCTAATCAAATTATTAATGAACTCCCACTCAGATTAGACATCCCTCTAGTCATCTAAGTGTTACACGATCCGAGTCGACTAGGCCGTGTCCGATTAACACGTGAGACGGACTAGTCATCGCCGGTGAACATCTTCATGTTGATCGTATCTTCCATACGACTCGTGTTCGACCTTTCGGTCTCTGTGTTCCGAGGCCATGTCTGTACATGCTAGGCTCGTCAAGTTAACCCTAAGTGTTTTTGCATGTGTAAAACTGTCTTACACCCGTTGTATGTGAACGTAAGGATCTATCACACCCGATTAACACGTGGTGCTTCGAAACGACGAACTGTAGCAACGGTGCACAGTTAGGGGAGAACACTTCTTGAAATTGTTGTAAGGGATCATCTTATTTACTACCGTCGTTCTAAGTAAACAAGATGCAAAACATGATAAACATCACATGCAATCAAATAATAATAGTGACATGATATGGCCAATATCACATAGCTCCTTTGATCTCCATCTTGGGGCTCCATGATCATCCTGTCACCGTCATACTCATCGACATGTAAGTTGTGATTCCTTTTACAATAGCATGAACATCTCATACATCACATATAGATCATTCATCATTCATCACAACTTTGGCCATATCATATCACAAAGCACTTGCTGCAAAAACAAGTTAGACGTCCTCTAATTGTTGTTGCAGGTTTTACGTGGCTGAAGTAGGGTTCTAACAAGAACGTTTTCTTACCTACGTGAAAGCCACAACGTGATTTGTCAACTTCTATTTACCCTTCATAAGGACCCTGTTCATCGAATCTGCTCCAACTAAAGTAGGAGAGACAGACACCCGCCAGCCACCTTATGCAACTTGTGCATGTTAGTCGGTGGAACCGGTCTCACGTAAGCATACGTGTATGGTTGGTCCGGGCTGCTTCATCCCACAATACCGTTGAAGCAAGATAAGACTAGTAGCGGCAAGAAAGTTGACAACATCTACGCCCACAACAAATTGTGTTCTACTCGCGCAAGAGAACTACGCATAGACCTAGCTCATGATGCCACTGTTGGGGAACGTTGCAGAAAACAAAAATTTTCCTACTCGTTTCACCAAGATCCATCTAGGAGTTCATCTAGCAACGAGTGATTAGATGCATCTACATACCTTTGTAGATCGCGAGCGGAAGCGTTCGAAGAACGGGGTTGATGTAGTCGAACACGACGTGATTCAAATCACCGGAGATCCTAGCACCGAACGGACGGTACCTCCGCGTTCAACACACGTACGGAGCGGATGACGTCTCCTCCTTTCTTGATCCAGCAAGGGGGGAGGAGAGGTTGATGAAGATCCAGCAGCACGACAGCGTGGTGGTGGATGCAGGGCGTCACAGTAGCAGGGCTTCGCCGTGTACTACGAGGGAGAGATGTAACAAGGGAGAGGGAAGCACCAAAGGCTGAGGTATGAAGTCCTCCCTCTCCTCAACTATATATAGGAGGGCCAAGGGGGTTGGTGTGCCAGCCTAGGAGATCCAATCTCCTAGGTGCGGCAGCCAAGGGGAGGTTTCCCTCCCCCCAAGGCACCTAGAGGTGCCTTCCACCATTGGGACTCTTCCCTTAAGTGGAACCCTAGGCGCATGGGCTTTTGGGGCTGGTGCCCTTGGCCCATCTAGGCCAAGGCGCACCCCCTACAGCCCATGTGGCCCCCCGGGACAGGTGGCCCCACCCGGTGGGCCCCCGGGACCCCTCCGGTGGTCCCGATACAATACCGATAACCCCGAAACTTGTCCCGATGGCCGAAACAGCACTTCCTATATATAATTCTTTACCTCCGGACCATTCCGGAACTCCTCGTGACGTCCGGGATCTCATCCGGGACTCCGAAAAACATTCGGGTTACTGCATACACATATCTTCACAACCCTAGCGTCACCGAACCTTAAGTGTGTAGACCCTACGGGTTCGGGAGACATGCAGACATGACCGGGACGACTCTCCGGTCAATAACCAACAGCGGGATCTGGATACCCATGTTGGCTCCCACATGCTCCACGATGATCTCATCGGATGAACCACGATGTCGAGGATTAAACAACCCCGTATACAATTCCCTTTGTCAATCGGTATGTTACTTGCCCGAGACTCGATCGTCGGTATCCCAATACCTTGTTCAGTCTCGTTACCGGCAAGTCACTTTACTCGTACCGTAATGCATGATACCGTGATCAACCACTTGGTCACCTTGAGCTCATAATGATGATTGATGCATTACCGAGTGGGCCCAGTGATACCTCTCCGTTATATGGAGTGACAAATCCCAGTCTCGATCCGTGTCAACCCAACAGACACTTTCGGAATACCTGTAGCACCTTTATAGTCACCCAGTTACGTTGTGACGTTTGATACACCCAAAGCACTCCTACGGTATCCGGGAGTTACACGATCTCATGGTCAAGGAAAAGATACTTGACATTGGAAAAGCTCTAGCAAACGAACTACACGATCTTGTGCTATGCTTAGGATTGGGTCTTGTCCATCACATCATTCTCCTAATGATGTGATCCCGTTATCAATGACATCCAATGTCCATAGCCAGGAAACCATGACTATCTGTGATCAACGAGCTAGTCAAACTAGAGGCTTACTAGGACATATTATGTCTATGTATTCACACCGTGTATTACGATTTCCGTTCCGGATAATACAGTTATAGCATGAATAAAGACAATTATCATGAACAAAGAAATATAATAATAATACTTTTATTATTGCCTCTAGGGCATATTTCCAACAAGGAGGCCTCGAGCAAAATGAAGCTCGCAGAAGAGAAACTGGCTTCGGTCGGAACTCTTGAATAGGAGAACTCCAGACTGAAAACTGCTCTCGAGACAGCTAATCGAGATGCTAGTCGACTGAAGAAGGAGAAGATGGCTCTGCACGACAAGGCGGGCGAGCTGGCGGGGAAGGTAAAAGATCTGGAGGCTTATCTCGGAGGACTCGCCAAGAAGCTGTTCGTCATGCTCGAAGGTAATTATTCCAACCCGGCTGTCTTGTAGTTGCCGAGCCCGCGTACGGCCACTGTCTTATTCTTGAATTGTGTTTGAAGAATTCTGCCAGAGCTTCGAAGAGGAAACCAGTCGAGTGGAGCCAGGCTTGGATCCCGCCAATTCTCTCGTGAAGGACGAGGCTGCTATGAACGTGCTCCGACTGGAGTCTCGTGTTACCAGCATCGTTGATTATCTTGCTCGGCTGAAGGTTGCGATGTCGCGGATCGACACATCACTCTGGCCCAGAATGACACTTCAGAACGACCTCGAGTCCCTGATGGTCCGACTGAATGAAGTCCCGGGTCGAGTGGCGGAATGGAAGAAATCTTCTGCTAGATGTGGTGCTGATGTCGCTCTGTGTCTGGTCCGCGTCCATTGCAAGGAGGCGCGAGAAGAAAAGCTAGCCGCCATCCAAGTTGCCAATACCAGGAAGCACAACTTTCAGGACTTCAGGGAGACTTTTATTGCTGCTGCCACTCGTATTGCAGACGGGATCGACTTGGGCGAGTTCGTCGCCCCCTCCAGTCCTCCTCCCGAGGAATGAAAAACTTCTATGCTTCACTTTAAATTTGCCTCGGAATGCCGAGTGGATTTGTAACCGTTAAACTCCGCCGAGCCGAGGGCTTGAGTACTTTGATCTGAGGTCTGGGACCTTTTAGGCTTTATCTGATCTTGACTTCTCGTTGAATATCTTCATGGTTTGATTCGTCGAGTGGGTCTTGATCTTCACTCGGAATAACCTTGTATTTGCGGCGCAGCTCCGAAGGGGAAGGTAGCAGTCGACTCGCGGATTGGGTTGTGTCTTGTACTTAGGCGAGCACTGGGCTACAGCTAAGCCTCCGAGTGAGAGGTTTGCTCTCCACTCGGTAGGATTTTTAAACACTTAGGCGAGCGCTGGGCTGCAGCTAAGCCCCCGAGTGGGAGGTTTGCTCTCCACTCGGTAGGATTTTTAAACACTTAGGCGAGCGCTGGGCTGCATCTAAGCCCCCGAGTAGGAGGTTTGCTCTCCACTCGGTAGGATTTTTAAACACTTAGGCGAGCGCTAGGCTGCAGCTAAGCCCCCGAGTGGGAGGTTTGCTCTCCACTCGGTAGGATTTTTAAACACTTAGGCGAGCGCTGGGCTGCAGCTAAGCCTCCGAGTGGGAGGTTTGCTCTCCACTCGGTAGGATTTTTAAACACTTAGGCGAGCACTGGGCTGCAGCTAAGCCTCCGAGTGGGAGTCTGGCTCGCCACTCGGTAGGATTTCTAATCACTTAGGCGAGGGCTTGGACTGCAGCTAAGCCCCCGAGTGGGAGGATTGCTCTCCACTCAGTAGGATTTTTTCAAACTTAGGCGAGCGCCTGACTGCAGCTAAGTCTCTAAGTGAGAGAACTTAGGCGAGTGCTCGCCTGCAGCTAAGCCCCCGAGTGGGAGGATTGCTCTCCACTCGGTAGGGTTTTTTCAAACTTAGGCGAGTGCCTGACTGCAGCTAAGTCTCTAAGTGAGAGAACTTAGGCGAGTGCTAGACTGCAGCTAAGCCCCCGAGTGGGAGGATCACTCTCCACTCGGTAGGATTTTTTCAAACTTAGGCGAGTGCCGGACTGCAGCTAAGTCTCTAAGTGAGAGAACTTAGGCGAGTGCTGGACTACAGCTAAGCCCCCGAGTGGGAGGATCGCTCTCCACTCGGTAGGATTTTTTCAAACTTAGGTGAGTGTCTGACTGCAACTAAGTCTCTTAGCGGGAGAACTTAGGCGAGTGCTGGACTGCAGCTAAGCCCCCGAGTGGGAGGTTTGCTCTCCATTCGGTAGGATTTTAAACACTTACGCAAGCACTGGGCTGCAGCTAAGCCCCCGAGTGGGAGTCTGGCTCTCCACTCGGTAGGATTTTTCAAACTTAGGCGAAACGGATTCGCAGCTAAGTCACCCACTGAGGGATTTCACACGCAAACAAAAGTGACAACAATTATTGGAACACTCTTGTCTTTGATAAAAATGAACTGCGGGAAATTTTTTCTTATTACATCTCGTCCAAGGGAGAACTCAAGTGTAAAATGGGCGGAGTAGTTCTGCATTCCAAGCTCGTGGCTCGTCGATCTGGTGATCAACATTGTAGAGGTGATATGCTCCATTGTGGAGGACTCTGGTGACGATGAAGGGGCCTTCCCAAGTAGGAGCAAGTTTGTGTGGTTTCTATTGATCCACTCGGAGGACCAAATCTCCTTCCTGGAAGGCTCGGCTCTTCACATTCCGGGCGTGGAATCGACGCAAGTCTTGCTGATAAATGGTCGATCTGATCATGGCCATCTCCCTCTTTTCTTCTAGGAGGCCGACTGCGTCTTGCCGGGCCTGTTCTGCTTCATCTTCGGTGTAAAGCTCGACTCGGGGCGCGTTGTGAAGAAGATCACTTGGCAGAACTGCTTCGGCTCCATAAACCAGAAAGAATGGAGTTCTTCCAGTCGACCGGTTAGGGGTGGTCCTCAATCCCCACAGAACTGATGGAAGCTCGTCGACCCAAGCACCTGCCGCGTGCTTGAGATCACGCATCAGTCGAGGCTTTAGTCCTTTGAGAATCAGACCATTTGCTCTTTCAGCTTGTCCATTTGACTGGGGATGGGCAACCGATGCGTAGTCGACCCGAGTGCCTTGAGAGGCGCAAAAAGCTCTAAACTTGTCCGAATCGAAGTTTGACCCATTGTCAGTGATGATGCTATGCGGGACTCCATATCTGAATGTTAGCCCTCTGACGAAACTGGTAGCAGTGCAAGCATCAAGATTCTTGATAGGCTTAGCTTCAATCCATTTGGTAAACTTGTCAACTACCACAAGCACATGAGTGAAACCACTTCTGCCTATTCTCAGTGGACCAACCATGTCTAGTCCCCAGACAGCAAAGGGCCATACGAGTGGAATGGTCTTTAGAGCTGAGGCAGGCTTGTGTGACATGTTGGAGTAGAACTGGCACCCTCCACACTTGTCGACTATCTCTTTTGCCATCTCATTTGCTCTAGGCCAGTAAAATCCCGCTCGGTATGCTTTAGCCAGAATGGTCCGAGAGGACGCATGGTGACCATAGGTCCCCGAGTGGATATCATCAAGGATTATCCGACCCTCTTCTGGTGTTATGCACTTCTGACCAATTCCAGTCGCGCTTTCTCTATACAACTGCCCCTTTATGACTGTGAAGGCCTTGGATCGGCGGACGATCTGTCGAGCCTCTTCCTCGTCCTCTGGGAGTTCTTTCCTTAGGATATACGCGATGTACGGTATCGTCCAGTCAGGAGTGATTGCCAAGACTTCCATGATTAGGTCGACCACAGCAGGAACTTCGACTTCAATCGGATCTGTGGCACTTTTCGGTTGTGGGGCTTCTTCTGTGAAAGGATCCTCCTGGACTGACGGCGAGCGGATGTGCTCCAAAAACACATTGCTGGGAATGGCTTCTCTCTTGGAGCCTATCTTTGCCAGATCATCAGCTGCTTGATTTTTCAGTCGGGGGATGTGATGAAGCTCTAACCCCTCGAATTTCTTTTCTAGCTTTCTCACTGCATTGCAATAACCAGTCATAGCCAGACTTCTGACGTCCCACTCCTTCATCACCTGATTAACTACCAAATCTGAGTCGCCATAGACCATGAGGCGACGGACGCCGAGTGAAATGGCCATGCGCAACCCGTACAAAAGTGCTTCATATTCTGCTTCATTATTGGAGGAATCGAAGTGAATCTGGAGAACATATCTGAGCTTATCTCCTCGGGGGGAGACTAGAACTACCCCAGCACCGGAACCATTCAGCATCTTAGATCCATCGAAGAACATGGTCCAGTGCTCCGAGTGAACTTGAGTCGGAAGTTGCTGTTCAATCCACTCGGCGATGAAATCTGTGATTGCTTGGGACTTGATAGCCTTCTTTGCTTCAAACTTGATATCTAAGGGAGGGAGTTCAATCGCCCACTTGGCCACTCGACCATTTGCATCTCTGTTATGTAGAATCTCTGACAGTGGGGCGTCGCTGACGACTGTAATGGAGTGGTCAGAGAAGTAATGTGCAACCTTCTTCGTGGTCATGTAAATCCCATATACGAGCTTCTGGTAGTGAGGGTATCTTTGTTTTGAAGGGGTCAAAACTTCAGACAGATAATAGACTGGGCGCTGAACTCTGAAGGCCTTTCCTTCTTCTTCCCGCTCGACCGTAAGTACTGTATTGACAACTTGTCCTATGGCTGCAATGTAAAGCAGCAGAGGCTCTTTGCTGATTGGGGCAGCAAGCACCGGCTGGGTGGAGAGCAGAGCTTTGAGCTCTGCAAATGCTGCGTCAGCTTCTGGAGTCCACTCGAACTTGTCAGACTTCTTCATCAGTCGGTAAAGGGGCAACGCCTTTTCACCGAGACGAGAAATGAATCGACTTAGAGCGGCCAAGCAGCCTGTAAGCTTTTGGACATCGTGCACGCGTACAGGACGCTTCATCCGGAGTATGGTGCCAACTTTTTCAGGATTGGCATCGATCCCCCGTTCAAAAACGAGAAAACCGAGTAACTTTCCACCTGGAACTCCGAACGTGCACTTTGACGGATTGAGCTTGATATCATACCTCCTGAGGTTGGCAAAGGTTTCAGCAAGGTCAGCCCGCAGGTCGGAACCTTTCCGTGACTTGACCACAATATCAGCCATGTATGCCTCCACATTCCGACTGATTTGAGTGAGTAGACACTTCTGAATCATTCTCATGAACGTGGCTCCGGCGTTCTTGAGGCCGAACGGCAGGGTGACGTAACAGAAGCATCCGAATGGAGTGATGAAATCTGTTTTGATCTCGTTGAGTCCATACAGACAGATCTGATGGTACCTGGAATAGGCATCTAGAAAAGACAATCTCTCGCACCCCACAGTCGAGTCGACTATTTGGTCGATGCGAGGGAGAGGAAAATGATCTTTTGGGCAGGCCCGATTGATATGTTTGAAATCAATGCACATGCAAAGTGACTTGTCCTTCTTGGGGACCATGATGACATTGGCGAGCCACTCAGAGTGGTAAATCTCTCGGATGAACTCCGCTGCTAAGAGCCGAGCTACCTCCTCGCCAATGGCTTGCTTCTTCTGGACGGCGGACCGTCGAAGATGTTCCTTCACAGGCTTGAATTTTGGGTCGACTCGTAGACGGTGCTCAGCAAGCCCTCTGGGAACTCCAGGCATGTCAGAGGGCTTCCATGCGAAGATGTCCCAGTTCTCACGGAGGAGCTGGACGAGCGCTTCTTCCTATTTGGAGTCGAGCGTCGTTGAGATGTGAGTCGGGGCAGCATCGGGGTCGGTCGGGTGAATGTGGACTGGCTTTGTTTCACTGGACGACTGAAAAGCTGATTCTGAAGCAGGCTTCTTGGCTCGTAGCAATTCACTCGGATCGGCAGTCTTTTGGTACTCTTGCAGCTCGACCACTGCCATCTAAGCATCAGCGATCTTCGAGCCTTTCTGAAAACACTCTTCTGCTTTCTTTCGGTTGCCCGTAACAGTGATCACACCTTTGGGGCCAGGCATCTTCAGTTTGAGATACACGTAACATGGTCGGGCCATGAAGCGTGCGTAAGCTGGCCTGCCCAAAATGGCATGATAAGCACTTTGGAAGTCCACAACCTCGAATGTCAACTTTTCCTTGCGGTAATTCTTTGAATCACCGAAAACCACATCAAGAGCAATCTGGCTGAGTGATTGGGCTTTCTTCCCAGGAATGACTCCGTGGAAGCTCATGTTACTAGTACTGAGTCTGGACATCGGAATGCCCATTCCTTTCAAAGTTTCAGCCTACAGTATGTTCAGGCCACTGCCACCATCCATCAGGACTTTGGTCAGTCGAGTGCCTTCGACAATTGGGTCGACCACCAAAGCTTGCCTCCCAGGGGTGGCAATGTGCGTAGGGTGATCAGACTGGTCGAATGTGATGGCAGTCTGAGACCACTTCAGGTAACTGGGCGTTGCCGGAGCAACCATGTTTACCTTGCGGTTAATGACTTTCAGTCGACTTTTGCTTTCGACATCGGCAAAAATCATCAGGGTGGAATTGACTTGGGGGTATCCATCGTCACTGTCTTCCTTGTCCTCAACTCTGTCTGACTCTTTTTCCTTGTCCTTGGACTGCTTGCCTTGAAACTGCTGGATTAGGAGCCGGCACTGTCGAGTGGTATGTTTTGGGTAAATAAAATTACCCTCTTCATCTTTCTTGGTGTGGATGTGACATGGCAGATCCAAAACATCATTCCCATCCTGATCCTTGACTTTCTTGGGCTTCCAGGGGCCCTTGGGTTTTCCCTTGAAGTTTCCCTGGGCCACGGCCAGGGCCTCTCCAGGGGCGGCTGGTTCGGCCTTCCTCTTTTGCTTCCGACTGGAGTTTCCTCCGGTTTCTTGGGCGACTGCCTTGTGCTTGCCACTCCGGAGTCGGTCCTCGTCTTCACCATTAGCGTACTTGGTGGCAATCTCCATCATCCGATTCAGAGACATCTCTCCAGTTCGACCGAACTTCAGATTCAACTCTCTGTATTTAACGCCTTCCTTGAAGGCACAAACAGCTTGATGGTCTGGCACATTCTCAACCGAGTGATGCAGTGTGATCCACCTCTGGATGTATTCCCTCAGAGTTTCATTCGGCTTCTGCACGCAAGACCGCAACTCTGTAAGGCCTGCAGGTCGCTTGCATGTTCCTTCAAAGGTTGTGATAAACACTCGGGAGAGGTCCTCCCAAGTGTAAATGCTGCTGGGTGCCAACTGATTTAGCCACGCTCTGGCTGAGCCCTCTAACATGAGAGGAAAATGCTTCATGGCCACCTCATCATTGCCACCGCCAATCTGTACAGCCACTCGGTAATCTTCGAGCCAAGTGTCAGGCTTAGATTCACCGGTGAACTTGCTGATTCCAGTCGCCAGCTGAAAGTTGGGAGGAATCACTGCGGCTCTGATGGCTCGACTGAAACACTCTGGCCCTGAAACACGTATTCTGCTGCCGGAGGGTGCATCTCTGTTCTGGCCTTCCCAATGAGCCCTGTTCGTGTCAACCAAGCCTTGAACGAGGACAGATCTCGCGTCAAAGCCTGGGTCCCTGGGGTCGACGGGAATCCTCTGCCCAACGCTATGAGGGTGCCTGTCATCTCGATGTCGAGGCACATATGACCCACTCCTCGGGGGAGGGGTTGGCACTCGACGTTGATCATCACGATCGGATCGGTGATCATACTGCTCATTCCTTCTGTACTGATCATGCCGGTCGCCACGTTCCTCACGCCTCGGGGGCGACCGCGGGCTGTGAGCCGACTGGACTGTATCTGTTGCAACGGATCGACTGTGGATCCTATTCCGCGACTGGGAAACAGCGGAATTCTGGTTTCCCGCCGCCCGGAGCAACGCTCTGATCTATAACAAGCCCCTGCCAGCCTCCGACTGGGAGGGCTGAATCGATTCTGCTATATGGGCCGCGGCGGCCAAATTCTGAACTGGGGTTCGGTATACCTGCGTCGGCGGGAAGAGCTGGCGTCGACTAGACTCGGGAGCCCGCTGACGCGCTTGCTCGTCGAGTGCTCGCTGGAGATTCTCCAGTCGAGTGCGCTCGGCCAAATTAGCCGAGCACGCATCCTCCAAGGCCCGGGCCTCGGGGACTCTCCGACGATAGGAGTGCGGAGTGCGTCCGTGTTCCGGTGGCGAAGCTCCTCTCGCTGCAATGACGTGAGAGGTTCGGGGAGATACTCATCGTGGGGATGCGACGTGTCGCCCCCACCCGCGCCTCCATCAGCGCGAGGGAAACCGGGAGGACTGTGCGTCCCATCGACCGCCAGGATCTCGGCCACTGGGTCACTGCTGTCGCACTTGGATGCGGTCTCCGCGGAGCCAGTCGACAGGTCGAACAGGCCGCAGAGGGATTCGTCGGGCTCGATTGCCGCGACATGCGGGGCGGCCGACTGGCGAGCCACGGCATGCCTCACCCACCTCTGAAGTCTCGACCGACTGGAGCGCTTGCGCCGGTGGGAGACAGAGCGGGGAGACGATACGGGGGCCGGCCGATACTGGGTCGACGGCTGCTGGAGGAGGACGCCACGAACGCATGCGCGGAAATGCGTCGCACCGCGGACGGGGAGCGCGTCGATGTCGAGTGGCGCCTCCTGAAGCCAGGCGGAGTTGTCGGCGATGAACGTGAGCGCGCCGAGGCGGATCTCGTGGCCCTTCACCAAAACTCCGCACGAAACCATGATCAAAGGGATCGGAAAAATCGCAACTTCTCCAATCAGGCGCTAAGATTCCGGCCCCACGGTGGGCGCCAACTGTCGTGGTTCTAACTCTGACAGTGATGTAGGGAGGTATGTATGGAGAGGCTAGATCTCAGCTATTGGGAAGTTGTAAACACACCAAGATGTACGAGTTCAGGCCCTTCACGGAGGAAGTAACAGCCCTACGTCTCGGTGCCCGGAGGCGGTCGACTGGATTACTGGCGTGTGAATAACAAGGGTGCGAACCCTTCATACTGAGGAGGGGGGTGGCTTATATAGAGTTCGCCGGCCCTCTCCTGCCCTCAGTAATGCAGGGTTTAAGGTACATTTAAGGTCGGGGGTTACTGGTAACGCCCCTAATAAAGTGCTATAATGACCATAAAGACTACTTAACAGCTGACCGTTTGCCTGCGGAGTGACTACAGGTCTCCTGGCGGTCGAGTGGTTGGCTTCATGGTCGAGTGATAGCTTTCTGGTCGAGTGTCTTGAATCCGTCGAGTGGGATACCTTCAAGTCGATTGAAAGGTGACTTCTCCTAGGGATGTCCTAGGGTAGGGCTCCTTGGACAGGTCCGTGCCCCTACCCTAGGTACACGGCTTCATCATAGCCCCCGAGATTCAGGCCGACTGCTGAGCAGTCGGGCCGGATCTCCCGGCAACTACTTTGTCTTCTCTTTCTTCGCGGGAGCGCGTCAGCGCACCCGCTGGGTGTAGCCCCCGATATTCGGGCCGACTGCTGAGCAGTTGGGCCGGATCTCCCGGCAACTACTTTGTCTTCTTTCTCGCGGGGGCGCGTCAGCGCACCCGCTGGGTGTAGCCCCCGAGATTCGGGCTGACTGCTGAGCAGTCGGGCCGGATCTCCCGGCAACTACTTTGTCTTCTTTTTTTTTTCTTCAGCCAGCTAGGCAGGCGGACTCCGACACAGCAGTCGGGATTTCTGCAGCCGGTCAGGCAGCTAGCGGTCGAACGTACGTCAGACGCACATTTCCCTCATATTTTCTTTTATTCCAGCCGACTTCTTTTCTCTCTCTCTCTCTCTTTTTGGGCAGTCGGCCACTTGTTTTTCAGCCGACTTGATGGGAGCAGCCGGCTGTGGGCACCCGGCCACTTCTTTTCCAGCTGGCCTCTTTTCTTTCTCTCTTTTTTTTCTCTTTTATCTTCTTTTCGCTGCCTAAGCAGTCGGTAGGAGCGGGACGCTGCGGAGGCCGGCTGGCACGCCAAGCCGGCGGCCGGGTCGTGGTGCGGCAGCGGAGTCAGCGGGTCGGGTCGGAGGCGGAGCCGACCGAGTCACGCAGACGCGTGGAGCCTGCCAGCGCTGGGCGGCAAGCCGGCAGGCGAGCGGGAGCCGGCGAGGAGCGGCACGGGGCGGACCCGGCGAGACGACCGGGGAGGCCGGATGCCGGGTGGCGCGACGAGCCGTAGTCGGATGGCGGGAGCCTGCCAGGGCGCACAGAAGACGGCGCAACCAAGCGGAGGTGCTGGGGCAGGCGGCGTCGCGGAGGAGCACGCGGCCGGGCTCACGCAGCCGGTGGGGGATTGCAGGCGCACGTGCCACACGCGGAAGGCCAGCGCGGCAGGCGGCCAGGGCAGAGGGATGCCGGCTCTTTCTTGTTTGCACTCGGCCCTGACTTTTCTCTTTCTTTCGTTCTTTTTCTCTTCGCAGAAGACGGCAGCAGCAAGCAGCGGGGGCCGGCTGGTGCGCGCCAGGTGCCGGCGGACTCGAGGCGAGGCAGCGCAGGGGAGCCGGCCTGGGCCGGTGCTGGATGCGGAGGCCGGGTCACCAGAGCCGGCGCAAGCGGGCGCGGCGGGCAGAAGTCGGCGCGGAGCCAGCAGGCGGCCAGGCAGCACCGCCGGCAGGCCGTGTTCGGATTCGGCTGGGGACGGCAGTGTGAAGCGCGGATACGCCGGCAAGGCGCGGGCATAGCGGCGGGGCCTGCAGCTGCGGGGCGGAGTGGCAGGGCCAAGCCAACGCGAGCGCGTACGGGAGGCGGCCGAGCGTGGTGGAGGCCGGGGTGCCGGCAGCCGGCCTGCGCGAAGCCGGCAGACGGTCAGAACGGTGCGGGCAGAGCGGCGACTTGCACGGGAATGGCCGGGGCCGAGACCTAGTGCAGCTGGAGGCCGGCGAGCTGGACGCGCGGGTGTCGGAGCAGAAGGATGGGGCGACACAGGTGGAGGCCCGGACAGCGCGGAGCCGGCAGCAGCAGGGACGCGATCGGGGCCGGCTGCAGCGGTGAGCAGGTGGCCACGGGCGGAGTCAACCCGACACAGCCGGGTGGGCACAGTCCTGGGCGACGGGCGCGGGAGCCGGCTGCAGACATGGACCACCCAGTCACGATCCGAGGCGGAGAGGAGCGGAGGCCGGCCCGGGGCAGCGGCAGCCGGCGCAGCCGGATCTGGAGTCGACAGCAGCGCGGGTCAAGCGGCACGGGTGCGCAGGCGCGCGGCCGGAGGAGAGCTCGAGCGCGCGGGACTCTGGGCGGCGAGTGCGCGGAGACGGGGAGGAGCTCGAGCTCCTGGGCACCACGGGAGGTGCGGACGGGCGGTGCGGCTCCACGGGCGCACAGGAGGAGGGCCCGGGGTTGGAGCAGCGTGCGGCCACGGCTGGAAGCAGCGGAGTAGCCGCGGGAGGCTTGGGGCGGAGCAGGGCGTGGCCCGGTGGGCAGCTGCGGCGACGGGGAGCAGCTCGGGGTCGAGCTCGCGCGGAGGAGCTGACCAACGCGCATCGGCGTGGAAGTCTTGCATCCAGCCAATGTACAGATAATGCACATGGCCATTGCATGGGTAGTATGTGTGTAGTGGTATGGACAATGGTTTGACCTTTGTTGACTAGCATCTAGCTAGCTTGCAAAGATGGTGTGTGGAGGAGCGAACGCGCGTGTCGGCCGGAGCAAGGCGCTGCGCGGAGGAAAGCAGACGCGAGCGGCGAGGGGACGATTATGGCCGACCGAAGCTAGGCCCCGTGTGCGGCGCGCGCGCGGACGGACGGCCGGCGCTGCGTTGGTGATGACGAAGATGGCGAAGCCGACGGCGAGGGCGCGCCGTCCCGCACGGCCGCTCCGGGGGCGGGTCGAAGTCGAGCCCCCGAGCGCTACCGGAGAGACGGTGCGACGCCGCGGCGGAGGCAATGAAGAAAAAAGGGTCCCGCCCGGACAGCGAAACCAGCAGCAGCATGGTAGCGTAGTAGTAGTACCGCCCCAAGGTGGGCGCCAACTGTCGTTGTATTTCTCACGGGGGGCTTGCGAGTCAACAGATGCCACAAGGGCTTAGTGTGTGGGTAAGACTG
Organism: Triticum urartu; assembly: GCF_003073215.2. NCBI lineage: Eukaryota > Viridiplantae > Streptophyta > Magnoliopsida > Poales > Poaceae > Triticum > Triticum urartu. The sequence continues at coordinate 480,037,441 of NC_053023.1, forward strand.
CTGCTGATAGGCCCGGGAGCGGGTATGCGAGTAGCACGTGGTGGTTTACCCAGCTTCGAGCTCTCCGTAGAGATAATACTCCTACTGCTGCATGTCTAAGTGTATCTATCTGGGGTGTACATTGGGCAGTACAAAGTGCTCCTGGAGCTGTATCTGGGATCAGTGACCAGTGTATCTGATCTGGTATATGCCTATTCGAGGCATGCTAGTGGCCGGCCATGTATGGCCATGGCTTGTGGCCGTGAGTGTGTGTGTGTGTCCCTGGATGGATTGATGGATGCGTGCCTTATATAGGCATGGTGGTAGCTTACTATCTAAGCTAGATAGTGGCGTGGGGGGCAAGTAGGCATGGGGCACCATGCCCAGGTACATGATGTGCATGCCTCTTTGTCCCTGGTGCACTTTATAAAACAGTGCCCAGGGACAGATACACTATAGATGATATCGTCACTGTACGGTTGTCTCATCTAAGGTATGGCCGTCTCGTCGGTGTCTTGTCGATATCGCTTCGGGCTACAGTCGGCAGCCGGCTGGTTGATGCAGTCGGCAGCCGGCTGGTTGGCGTAGTCGGCAGCCGGCAGTCGGCAGCCGGCCGAACAGAGCAGTCGGACGGGGAGCCGGCAGGAGCGGCCGGACAGTCGGACTGAGGGGCTTTGCTAGCCCTGATGTCTTGAAATATCGTCTTGCCGTCCTCGGGGTACCCGTGGTCGATTACTCCGACACCGCCCGTCCCACTCACAGTGGCCGATGGCCGCGCCTCCTTTCTAGTTCTCACCCCGACGCCCTACCCGTCCCACTCGCCGTGGCCGATGGCCGTGCCCCCTTTCTAGTCCTCACCCCGCCGCCCCGTCCATCCCGCCCGTCGTGGCTGATGGCCGCGCCCCCTTCCCAGTCCTCACCCCGCCGCCATGCCCGTCCCACTCGCCGTGGCCGATAGTCGCGCCCCTTCCCAGTCCTCACCCCGCTGCCCCGCCCGTCCTGCTCGCCATCGCAGATTGTCGCGCCCCTTCCCATTCCTCACCCCGCCGCTCCGCTTGTCTCGCTCGTCGTGGTCAATTGCCACGCCCCCTTCCCAGTCCTCACCTCGCCGCTCCGCCCGTCCCGCTCGCTGTGGCCGATTGCGGCGCCTCCTTCCCAGCCCTCACCCCGCCGCTCCGCCTGTCCCGCTCGCTGTGGCCGATGATCGTGCCACCAGAGACCGCAGCCACCTAGCCCTGCTCCTCCCACACTCGCGCCGCCCCTCTCTTCTTCCTCCAGTCTCACCTCTCTCTCCTTCCAAACCATAGGTCATTTTTCTCGAAATGGAGGACAACGGCAGGTACCGTGGTGTTTTCCAGAGGCCCTGGGGGAAGTGGAGTGCCCAAATCCAAAACCCCATGACTGGAAAGAAACAATGGCTCAGCACGTTCGACTTTGCTGAGGAAGCGGCGCGCGCTTATGATGCCATGGCGCTCGAGTACCAGGGGCGAAGGGCCCAGCCCAACTTTCCTCAGGATGCTTTGAGCGCAAGTCAGATAGTGCATCCTAACATGAGGATAGTCTCCAAGGCCGAGGAGCAGGAGCACTTGAAGGCCGAGGCACTCATCAGGGCCCGTGAACGTCTGAGCACTGATCCCTTGGTGGAACGGTATCTTCAAGAGGATCCGCATCTATACGCCATTAACGAGGCTTCGCTGATGATCACACGCAACCAGAAGGATGCCGAAGATGACCCGATAGACTGGGACGATCTTGTTGAGGAGTCCGATGAGGATGACGTGGACGACTTTGGCTCTGACGTTGACTTAGATTAGGAGTTGATCTCTCCATCATGTCTAGTAGTATAACTCCGTGCTTCAGACGTTTGACTCTTTAATGTAGTACTTATGAAATATGCTATGGCATACTATATATGTCCTTGACTTCATGATAAACCTGCTTATATATATAGTCGTACTACCTAGTTGTAGCAGTCTTGGTAATTAATCTGTGATTATACCTCATCGTGATGACATTTTTCCTGCCGATTTTTTATGCCGCTTCTCAATATTACTTTCATGACATAACACCAATGATAACAGTGTTTAACTTCTTGAAGTAGGGGATCATGGTGCTTAAGGTATGCAATGTCTGCAACAATCTTTGTAGGGATAGTTTATCCCATGTAGTAGAATTCAGGCTCTTCTTGAGGGAGGGATTTGAAAAATCTGTGGTAACAATGTTCATCATTCAATTCTAACTATTTCCTGGATTCTTGTACTGTCCATACCATTAACTATTAACTGCATTATTCCTAATTGTTACATAGTGTATCCCATGTAACGTAAGGGTCCAATTCAATAATTCAAACGGTGACTATTTCAACTCTTCAGATGGTCAAGGAAAATCATACAAAATTGACGTTTATAAACAAAAGGATAAAACCATCATAGGAGGCGATGGATGGAACAAGTAAATTTCAGATAATAAGTTCACTTGGGGAGAGTACTGAGGGAGTCCTGGATTAAGGGGTCCTCGGGTGTCCGGGCTATGTGATATGGGCCGAACTGATGGGCCGTGAAGATACAAGGTGGAAGGCTTTCCTCCGTGACCGGATAGGACTCTCCTTTGCATGGATGGCAAGATTGGCGTCCGGATGTATAGTTTTCTTCCTCGGTAAACCGACTCTGTACAACCCTAGGCCCTTCAGGTGTCTATATAAATTGGAGGGGTTAGTCTTTAGAGGCGATCAAAATTTATATAGGCTAGACATCTAGGGTTTAGCCATTATGATCTCAAGGTAGATCAACTCTTGTAACCCCTATATTCATCGAAAACAATCAAGAAGGAAGTAGGGTTTTACCTCCATCAAGGGGGCCCGAACCTGGGTAAACATCGTGTCCTCTTCGTCTCATATTATCTTCGATCCTCAGACGCATAGTTCGGGACCCCCTACCCGAGATCACCCGGTTTTGACACCGACATTGGTGCTTTCATTGAGAGTTCCTTTGTGTCATCGATGGAAGGATCGATGGCTCGCCTTGTCATCAATGACAGCATCACCTCTGGAAGGGCCCTAGCTCCCGGACAGGTCTGCCAGCTTGGCGGTTTCACCATGGGCGCTCGCTTGGCCGTTAAGCCAAAGGTAGCCCCACAATCACCAAACATCATCTCCGCAGCGACCTCGAACTATCCGAAAAGATGGATCCATCTGATGTCTCGTCCTTGAACGAACTGCTAGATTGCATCGCCGCCCTGGGTGTCGCAACTGACTATGATCGGATTGGGCTTAAACCCGATCAGAGGGAAATCAAGTCCCCGCCGATCACCCATCTGGTAGCGGTCGTGGAGGAACAAGCCGATAATACATCTCCCCCTAAGTTAAGAACAAGCTATGTTCGGATATCCGAGCCCTGCGTGTCGGATACCCATCTTTAGGAACAGACCGTATGTCCTCCGAACATAGAATCAGGCGCCGAGCCTGAAAATCTCTAGGACCCTCCGGATCCCGGACTAGTGACCTCGGAGATTCTTCAAACTCCAGATCCAATAGTGGGCTAGGGTTCGGATTTCAGCCCACCCACCCACCACAAGCAATATTCCCCAAGCAATTCAGGTCCTCCAGACATATGTGACCTAATGTATGTACTGTAGGGTTTCGTAGTAATTACAAAAAAATTCCTACGCACATGCAAGATCATGTGATGCATAGCAACGAGAAGGGGGGAATGTGATCTACATACCTAGTAGATCGACAACGGAAGCATTTGGTTGATGTAGTCGTACGTCTTCACGGCCCGACCGATCAAGCGCCGAAACTACGGCACCTCCGAGTTTTAGCACACATTCAGCTCGATGACGATCCCCGGACTCCGATCCAGCAAAGTGTCGGGGAAGAGTTCCGTCAGCACGACGGCGTGGTGACGATCTTGATGTACTACTGCAGCAGGGCTTCGCCTAAACTCCGCTACAATATTATCGAGGACTATGGTGGCTGGGGCGCCGCACACGGCTAAGGAAAAGATCACGTGGATCAACTTGTATGTCTCTGGGGTGCCCCTGCCTCCGTATATAAAGGACTAAAGGGGGGAGGCCGGCCGGCCACATAGGGCGCGCCAGGTGAGTCCTACTCCCTATGGGAGTAGGATTCCCCCCCCCAATCCTAGTTGGAATAGGACTCGCGGAGGGGGGAAAAGAGAGAGAGGGGCCGACCCCCCTCTCCTTGTCCAATTCGGACCAAGGGAGGGGAGGGGCGCGCGGCCCACTATGGGCTGCCTCTTCTCTTTTCCACTAAGGCCCATCATGGCCCATATAGCTCCCGGGGGGGTTCCGGTAACCTCCCGGTACTCCGGAAAAATCCCGATTTCACCCGGAACACTTCCGATATCCAAACATAGGCTTCCAATATATCAATATTTATGTCTAAACCATTTAGAGACTCCTCGTCATGTCCGTGATCACATCCGGGACTCCGAATAACCTTCGGTACATCAAAATGCATAAACTCATAATGTAACTATCATCGTAACCTTAAGCGTGCGGACCCTACGGGTTCGAGAACAATGTAGACATGACCGAGACACATCTCCGGTCAATAACCAATAGCGGGACCTGGATGCCCATATTGGCTCCTACATATTCTACAAAGATCTTTATCGGTCAGACCGCATAACAACATACGTCGTTCCCTTTGTCATCGGTATGTTACTTGCCCGAGATTCGATCGTCGGTATTCCAATACCTAGTTCAATCTCGTTGCCGGCAAGTCTCTTTACTCGTTCTGTAATACATCATCCCGCAACTAACTCATTTAGATGCAATGCTTGCAAGGCTTAAGTGATGTGCATTACCGAGAGGGCCCAGAGATACCTCTTCGACAATCGGAGTGACAAAACCTAATCTCGAAATACGCCAACCCAACATGTACCTTTGGAGACACCTGTAGTACTCCTTTATAATCACCCAGTTACGTTGTGACGTTTGGTAGTACCCAAAGTGTTCCTCCGGTAAACGGGAGTTGCATAATCTCATAGTTATAGGAACATGTATAAGTCATGAAGAAAGCAATAGCAACATACTAAACGATCGGGTGCTAAGATAATGGAATGGGTCATGTCAATCAGATCATTCTCTTAATGATGTGATCCTATTAATCAAATAACAACTCATTGTTCATGGTTAGGAAACATAACCATCTTTGACTAACGAGCTAGTCAAGTAGAGGCATACTAGTGACACTTTGTTTGTCTATGTATTCACACATGTATTATGTTTTCGGTTAATACAATTCTAGCATGAATAATAAACATTTATCATGATTATAAGGAGATAAATAATAACTTTATTATTGCCTCTAGGGCATATTTCCTTCAGTCTCCCACTTGCACTAGAGTCAATAATCTAGATTACACAGTAATGATTCTAACACCCATGGAGCCTTGGTGTTGATCATGTTTTGCTCGTGGAAGAGGCTTAGTCAACGGGTCTGCAATATTCAGATCCGTATGTATCTTTCAAATCTCTATGTCTCCCACCTGGACTAGATCCCAGATGGAATTGAAGCGTCTCTTGATGTGCTTGGTTCTCTTGTGAAATCTGGATTCCTTTGCTAAGGCAATTGCACCAGTATTGTCACAAAAGATTTTCATTGGACCCGATGCACTAGGTATGACACCTAGATCGGATATGAACTCCTTCATCCAGACTCCTTCATTTGCTGCTTCCGAAGCAGCTATGTACTCCGCTTCACATGTAGATCCTGCTACAACGCTTTGTTTAGAACTGCACCAACTTACAGCCGGACCGTTTAATGTAAACATGTATCCGGTTTGCGATTTAGAATCGTCCGGATCAGTGTCAAAGCTTGCATCAACGTAACCTTTTACGATGAGCTCTTTGTCACCTCCATATACGAGAAGCATATCCTTAGTCCTTTTCAGGTATTTCAGGATGTTCTTGACCGCTGTCCAGTGATCCACTCCTGGATTACTTTGGTACCTCCCTGCTAGACTTATAGCAAGGCACACATCAGGTCTGGTACACAGCATTGCATACATGATAGATCCTATGGCTGATGCATAGGGAACATCTTTCATATTCTCTCTATCTTCTATAGTGGTCGGGCATTGAGTCTTACTCAACTTCACACCTTGTAACACAGGCAAGAACCCTTTCTTTGCTTGATCCATTTTGAACTTCTTCAAAACTTTGTCAAGGTATGTGGTTTGTGAAAGTCCAATTAAGCGTCTTGATCTATCTCTATAGATCTTAATGCCTAATATGTAAGCAGCTTCACCAAGGTCTTTCATTGAAAAACTTTTATTCAAGTATCCCTTTATGCTATCCAGAAATTCTACATCATTTCCAATTAGTAATATGTCATCCACATATAATATCAGAAATGCTACAGAGCTCCCACTCACTTTCTTGTAAATACAGGCTTCTCCAAAAGTCTATATAAAACCAAATGCTTTGATCACACTATCAAAACGTTTATTCCAAATCCGAGAGGCTTGCACCAGTCCATAAATGGATCGCTGGAGCTTGCACACTTTGTTAGCTCCCTTTGGATCGACAAAACCTTCTGGTTGCATCATATACAACTCTTCTTCCAGAAATCCATTCAGGAATGCAGTTTTGACATCCATCTGCCAAATTTCATAATCATAAAATGCGGCAATTGCTAACATGATTCGGGCAGACTTAAGCAACGCTACGGGTGAGAAGGTCTCATCGTAGTCAATCCCTTGAACTTGCCGAAAACCTTTTGCGACAAGTCGAGCTTTGTAGACAGTAATGTTACCATCAGCGTCAGTCTTCTTCTTGTAGATCCATTTATTCTCAATTGCTTGCCGATCATCGGGCAAGTCAACCAAAGTCCATACTTTGTTCTCATACATGGATCCCATCTCAGATTTCATGGCTTCAAGCCACTTTGCGGAATCTGGGCTCACCATCGCTTCTTCATAGTTCGTAGGTTCATCATGATCTAGTAGCATGACTTCCAGAACAGGATTACCATACCACTCTGGCGCGGATCTTACTCTGGTTGATCTACGAGGTTCAGTAGTATCTTGCTCTGAAGTTTCATGATCATTATCATTAGCTTTCTCACTAACTGGTGTAGGTGTTACAGAAACAGTTTTCTGTGATGCACTATTTTCCAATAAGGGAGCAGGTACAGTTACCTCGTCAAGTTCTACTTTCCTCCCACTCACTTCTTTCGAGAGAAACTCCTTCTCCAGAAAGTTTCCGAATTTAGCAACAAAAGTCTTGCCTTCGGATCTGTGATAGAAGGTGTATCCAATAGTTTCCTTTGGATATCCTATGAAGACATATTTCTCCGATTTGGGTTCGAGCTTATCAGGTTGAAGTTTTTTCACATAAGCATCGCAGCCCCAAACTTTTAAAAACGACAACTTTGGTTTCTTGCCAAACCACAGTTCATAAGGCGTCGTCTCAACGGATTTTGATGGTGCCCTATTTAACGTGAATGCGGCCGTCTCTAGAGCGTACCCCCAAAACGATAGCGGTAAATCAGTAAGAGACATCATAGATCGCACCATATCTAGTAAAGTACGATTACGACATTCGGACACACCATTATGCTGTGGTGTTCCGGGTGGCGTGAGTTGCGAAACTATTCCACAATTTTTCAAATGTACTCCAAACTCGTAACTCAAATATTCTCCTCCACGATCAGATCGTAGAAACTTTATTTTCTTGTTACGATGATTTTCAACTTCACTCTGAAATTCTTTGAACTTTTCAAATGTTTCAGACTTATGTTTCATTAAGTAGATATACCCATATCTGCTCAAATCATCTGTGAAGGTGAGAAAATAACGATATCCGCCACGAGCCTCAATATTCATCGGACCACATACATCTGTATGTATGATTTCCAAAAAATCTGTTGCTCTCTCCATAGTACCGGAGAACGGCATTTTTGTCATCTTGCCCATGAGGCACGGTTCGCAAGTACCAAGTGATTCATAATCAAGTGGTTCTAAAAGTCCATCAATATGGAGTTTCTTCATGCGCTTTACACCGATATGACCTAAACGGTAGTGCCACAAATAAGTTGCACTATCATTATCAACTCTGCATCTTTTGGCTTCAACATTATGAATATGTGTGTTACTACTATCGAGATTCAACAAGAATAGACCACTCTTCAAGGGTGCATGACCATAAAAGATATTACTCATATAAATAGAACAACCATTATTCTCTGATTTAAATGAATAACCGTCTCGCATCAAACAAGATCCAGAAATAATGTTCATGCTTAACGCTGGCACCAAATAACAATTATTTAGGTCTAATATTAATCCCGAAGGTAGATGTAGAGGTAGCGTGCCGACTGCGATCACATCGACTTTGGAACCGTTTCCCACGCGCATCGTCACCTCGTCCTTAACCAATCTTCGCTTGATCCGTAGTCCCTGTTTCGAGTTGCTAATATTAGCAATAGAACCAGTATCAAATACCCAGGTGCTACTGCGAGCATTAGTAAGGTACACATCAATAACATGTATATCACATATACCTTTGTTCACCTTGCCATCCTTCTTATCCGCCAAATACTTGGGGCAGTTCCGCTTCCAGTGACCAGTCTGCTTGCAATAGAAGCACTCAGTTTCAGGCTTAGGTCCAGGTTTGGGTTTCTTCTCTTGAGTAGCAACTTGCTTGCCGTTCTTTTTGAAGTTCCCCTTCTTCTTTCCTTTGCCCTTTTTCTTGAAACTAGTGGTCTTGTTGACCATCAACACTTGATGCTCCTTCTTGATTTCTACCTCCGCAGCTTTCAGCATCGCGAAGAGCTCGGGAATAGTCTTATTCATCCCTTGCATATTATAGTTCATCACAAAGATCTTGTAGCTTGGTGGCATTGATTGGAGAATTCTGTCAATGACGCAATCATCTGGAAGATTAACTCCCAATTGAATCAAGTGATTATTATACCCAGACATTTTGAGTATATGCTCACTAACAGAACTGTTCTCCTCCATCTTGCAGCTATAGAACTTATTGGAGACTTCATATCTCTCAATCCGGGCATTTGCTTGAAATATTAACTTCAACTCCTGGAACATCTCATATGCTCCATGACGTTCAAAACGTCGTTGAAGTCCCGATTCTAAGCCGTAAATCATGGCACACTGAACTATCGAGTAGTCATCAGCTTTGCTCTGCCAGACGTTCATAACATCCGGCGTTGCTCCTGCAGCAGGCCTGGCACTCAGCGGTGCTTCCAGGACGTAATTCTTCTGTGCAGCAATGAGGATAATCCTCAAGTTACGGACCCAGTCCGTGTAATTGCTACCATCATCTTTCAACTTTGCTTTCTCAAGGAACGCATTAAAATTCAACGGAACAACAGCACGAGCCATCTATCTACAAACAAGCATAAACGAGCAAGATACTTATCAGGTACTAAGTTTCATGATAAATTTAAGTTCAGTTAATTTACTTAAAGAACTCCCACTTAGATAGACATCCCTCTAATCCTCTAAGTGATTACATGATCCAAATCAACTAAACCATGTCCGATCATCATGTGAGATGGAGTACTTTCATTGGTGAACATCATTATGTTGATCATATCTACTATATGATTCACGCTCAACCTTTCGGTCTCCTTGTTCCGAGGCCATATCTGTATATGCTTGGCTCGTCAAGTATAACCTGAGTATTCCGCGTGTGCAACTGTTTTGCACCCGTTGTATTTGAACGTAGAACCTATCACACCCGATCATCACGTGGTGTCTCAGCACGAAGAAATTTCGCAACGGTGCATACTCAGGGAGAACACTTCTTGATAATTAGTGAGAGATCATCTTATAATGCTACCGTCAATCAAAGCAAGATAAGATGCATAAAAGATAAACATCACATGCAATCAATATAAGTGATATGATATGGCCATCATCATCTTGTGCTTGTGATCTCCATCTTCGAAGCATCGTCGTGATCACCATCGTCACCGGTGTGACACCTTGATCTTCATCGTAGCGTCGTTGTCGTCTCGCCAAGCTTGTGCTTCCACGACTATCGCTACCGTTTAGTGATAAAGTAAAGCATTACATTGCGATTTCATTGCATACAATAAAGCGACAACCATATGGCTCCTGCCAGTTGCCGATAACTCGGTTACAAAACATGATCATCTCATACAATAAAATTAGCATCATGTCTTGACCATATCACATCACAGCATGCCCTGCAAAAAAAAGTTAGACGTCCTCTACTTTGTTGTTGCAAGTTTTACGTGGCTGCTACGGGCTTAAGCAAGAACCAATCTTACCTACGCATCAAAACCACAACGATAGTTTGTCAAGTTGGTGCTGTTTTAACCTTCGCAAGGACCGAGCGTAGCCACACTCAGTTCAACTAAAGTTGGGGAAACTGTCACCCACAAGCCACCTCTGTGCAAAGCACGTCGGGAGAACCGGTCTCACGTAAGCGTACGCGTAATGTCGGTCTGGGCCGCTTCATCCAACAATACCGCCAAACCAAAGTATGACATGCTGGTAAGCAGTATGATGTATATCGCCCACAACTCACTTGTGTTCTACTCGTGCATATAACATCAACATATAAAACCTAGGCTCTGATACCACTGTAGGGTTTCGTAGTAATTTCAAAAAATTTCCTACGCACACGCAAGATCATGTGATGCATAGCAACGAGAAGGCGGGAATGTGATCTACATACCTAGTAGATCGACAACGGAAGCGTTTGGTTGATGTAGTCGTACGTCTTCACGGCCCGACCGATCAAGCACCGAAACTACGGCACCTCCGAGTTTTAGCACACATTCAGCTCGATGACGATCCCTGGACTCCGATCCAGCAAAGTGTCGGGGAAGAGTTCCGTCAGCACGACGGCGTGGTGACGATCTTGATGTACTACTGCAGCAGGGCTTCGCCTAAACTCCGCTACAATATTATCGAGGACTATGGTGGCTGGGGCGCCGCACACGGCTAAGGAAAAGATCATGTGGATCAACTTGTATGTCTCTGGGGTGCCCCTGCCTCCGTATATAAAGGACTAAAGGGGGAGGCCGGCCACATAGGGCGCGCCAGGAGAGTCCTACTCCCTATGGGAGTAGGATTCCCCCCCCCCCAATCCTAGTTGGAATAGGACTCGCGGAGGGGGGAAAAGAGAGAGAGGGGCCGGCCCCCCTCTCCTTGTCCAATTCGGACCAAGGGAGGGGAGGGGCGCGCGGCCCACTATGGGATGCCTCTTCTCTTTTCCACTAAGGCCCATCATGGCCCATATAGCTCCCGGGGGGGTTCCGGTAACCTCCCGGTACTCCGGAAAAATCCCGATTTCACCCGGAACACTTCCGATATCCAAACATAGGCTTCCAATATATCAATCTTTCTGTCTCGACCATTTCGAGACTCCTCGTCATCTCCGTGATCACATTCGGGACTCCGAACAACCTTCGGTACATCAAAATGCATAAACTCATAATGTAACTGTCATCGTAACCTTAAGCGTGCGGACCCTACGGGTTCGAGAACAATGTAGACATGACCGAGACACGTCTCCGGTCAATAACCAATAGCGGGACCTGGATGCCCATATTGGCTCCTACATATTCTACGAAGATCTTTATCGGTCAGACCTCATAACAACATACGTCGATCCCTTTGTCATCGGTATGTTACTTGCCCGAGATTCGATCGTCGGTATTCCAATACCTAGTTCAATCTCGTTGCCGGCAAGTCTCTTTACTCGTTCTGTAATACATCATCCCGCAACTAACTCATTTAGTTGCAATGCTTGCAAGGCTTAAGTGGATGTGCATTACCGAGAGGGCCCAGAGATACCTCTCCGACAATCGGAGTGACAAAACCTAATCTCGAAATACGCCAACCCAACATGTACCTTTGGAGACACCTGTAGTACTCCTTTATAATCACCCAGTTACGTTGTGACGTTTGGTAGTACCCAAAAGTGTTCCTCCGGTAACGGGAGTTTGCATAATCTCCATAGTTATTAGGAACATGGTATAAGTCATGAAGAAAGCAATAGCAACATACTAAACCGATCGGGTGCTAGGCTAATGAATGGGTCATGTCAATTCAGATCATTCTCTTAATGATGTGATCCCGTTAATCAAATAACAACTCATTGTTCATGGTTAGGAAACATAACCATCTTTGATTAAACGAGCTAGTCAAGTAGGAGGCATACTAGTGACACTTTGTTTGTCTATGGTATTTCACACATGTAATTAGGTTTCCGGTTAATACAATTCTAGCATGAATAATAAACATTTAATCATGTTATAAGGAAATAAATAATAACTTTATTATTGCCTCTAGGGCATATTTCCTTCATGTACGACAGCAACCTCAGGAAACGGTCCATCACTTCTGGACCAGGTTCCTCCTTGTTAAAAACAAGATTACAGATTGCTGCGATGATGACGCAGTTTTAGTTTTTTGCCGCAACTGTACGGACGAGGGAATCCTCAATGCCCTCAACCGTCGCCGCATACTGCACTTTGCAGATTTGGCACACATAGTACAGAAGTACTGCGCAACGGAAAGCGTATGGAAAGCCCAGACAACACGATGGGATCCTCTTGCCTTTAAGCAGCCCATCGGACGTGCAAAAAGGATGCACCCTTACGGGGCACCCGATCATTGTCTCATTGACAAGAGAATCAAATCCCTCACGGGACATAGAACCGTCCTTGATGAATTGCTCGACAAGCCCTGTCAGGTACACACAACGCCAAACACCGAACCAACACATTGCCTTCGGGCATGTTGGGTACTCCGGCAAGTGGCTAAGAGCGGCGAGGCCATCCTCACCAACACTACCCCAGAGAAGCACTCTTTGGAGGATGACGATCTCAATGTCTTTACAGTCTTCGAGACCTTTTCTTCAAATAATCGGCGCAAAAGGGCGCTCCGTGACCTCGCCGAAGTCAACCAAGTATCCACAATAAATCCTTGGAACTATACGGCAATAACTTTTACTATCGATGACGAACCAAGGGCCAGATCAGTCCGAGCACCAGACGCCTTGGTCTTAAACCCAATTGTGGATGGCTTTCGACTCACCAAAGTGCTCATGGACGGCGGTAGCGGACTGAACCTCATCTATGAAGACACGCTCAATAAAATGCAAATGGACAAGAGTCACATCGAGCAAAGTAGCACCACCTTTCGAGGCATTATCCCCAGTCGAGAAGCACAATGCTCGAGGAAAATTAAACTTGACGTAGTATTTGGCATGCCGGAGAACTACATGTCTGAAGAGTTGTTCTACCACGTGGCACCTTTCAACAGCGGATATCACGCCCTGTTGGGGCGAGACGCCTTCACACGCTTTCAAGCCATACCCCATTATGGGTACATGAAGCTCAAAATGCCATGGCCCAACGGAGTTATCACCATCACCAGTGATCCGGATATAGCACTCCGCGCCGAAAACAAAACTGCATCCTTGGCCCTCGAGGCACTATCTAAAGCCCTCGCGGCCGAGGAGCTAACCACTCTGTGTTCCACAGTGGACAAAGATTATGTAATCCTCGATAAGAGGTCCAAGTCCACTTCTTTCAAACCAGCAGACGAAATAGTCAAATTTAAAGTGCACCCGACGGATCCTAACAAGACAGCCTCCATTGGAGCACAGCTGGATCCGACGGTCGACGTTGCCTTGCGAGCATTCCTGCGCGAAAATTGGGACATCTTTGCCTGGCATCCTTCGGATATGCCAGGAATCCCACGCAGACTGGCCGACACAGCCTCAACATAATAAAGGGGTACAAACTAGTCAAGCAAATGATGCAACGATTTTCTGAACCCAAACGACAAGCTATGGAGGAGGAGCTAGCCAAGCTACTTGAAGCCGGGTTCATCAGAGAGATCAAACACCCGGACTGGCTAGCAAACCTGGTCACGGTGTCGAAGAAGGATAAATCCTGGCGCCTTTGTGTCAATTTCAAGGACCTCAATAAGGCTTGCCCTAAGGACCCCTTCCCGCTGCCCCGCATTGACCAAATAATTGACGCGATCGCGGGACACGACTCATTGTGTTTCCTTGACGCATACTCCGGATACCATCAAATTAAGATGAAGGAGTCCGACCAGGCTGCAATGTCATTCATTACCCCGTATGGGCCTTTCTGCTTCAACACTATGCCTTTCGGACTCAAAAATGTTGGCGCCACTTACCAACGCATGATTCAAACATGTCTGGAAAAGCAAATTGGCAAGACAGTGGAGGCATACGTAGATGATGTAGTCATCAAGACTAAACATGTCGAATCATTGGTGGACGATCTACACCTCACATTCAACAACCTCCGAACATATGACATACGGCTCAATCCAGAAAAATGTGTTTTCGGCGTCCCAGCCGGAAAACTACTCGGGTTCATTGTTTCCAATAGAGGAATCGAAGCGAACCCAGCCAAAATCCGAGCCTTGTCACAATTGGCAACGCCAACAAACTTAAAGCAGGTCCAAAAACTAGTTGGGTGCGTGGCAGCCTTAAGCCACTTTATCTCCAGATTAAGAGAAAAGGCGCTACCACTTTATCGACTGCTCCGACACACCGACCAATTTGAATGGACGGATGCGGCTACAGCCGGATTGGAAGAAATAAAGGCTCGCTTGATAAAAATACCCCCTCGTCGAACTCTATGTATATGTCCCGATCCTCACAAAAGCCAGGGTCTTCATCGCGGTTATGATCCTCTGGCTGTGGAGCGGGACAGTGGACGTCCTCGGTCATTTTCCTCCATGACTGTTTATGGAAACAAAGGGCAAAAAGGGATTAGTATCCGTGACAGTGATAATGCAAGACAGACGATTGAAATCTTACCCATTCTATGGGGTTGTACATGGAAAAGCCTTCCCGGCAGTTTAAGCGGAGGAAAGTTCTTTTTCACCCTTATACAGATCGACCAGGATTGTGGCCAGATCGGCAGGGGTATCCGGACCCTTCCGTCTGTAACGGGACACGTCATCTTCTCCATTGTAACACCATAAGGGAGTTACTCTGGACTGGAGAGGCTGGATGCACCTCTTTATTGCAATATCCACAACCTCGACTATCGAGAGCTCAGTATGGGCTAGTAACCTGACGTTGCTAACCAACCTTTTTACTTCCGCACTGACCTCCTCCTAGGGACTTCGGGGATGCTAGTTGAAAGCTTTTTTAAAGGGGCGTTGGAAAACTCAGGAAGGCCATGCCGAACTAGGTCCAGCAGTGGGACGTCATCTATGTAGAACCACTCCGAAGACCACTGCGGGTATACTTCTTTGGAGTCCCTATGAGGTATCCGGATCCGGCTATATGCCATACTACAGCACCGCCCACTTAGAAGATAGAGCCTCCTTGATGGCGGGGAACAAGGCAAAAGAACTTCCTCCATAGTTCAAAATGGGGCTCGATGCCTAAGAACAGCTCGCAGAGGGCAACGAAGTCTGAGATGTGCATGATCGAACCCGGGGTAAGGTTGTGCAGTTGGATGTCGTAAAATTCCAATAGGCCCCGGAGAAAGGGGTGGATTAGAAATCCTAAGCCCCGCAATAGGAACGGGACAAAGCACACCCTCTCCTCCTTATTGGGGTTGGGGAAGTTCTCAGCCATCGCATCGTTGCCGATTGAGGCCAATCCCGCTCGAACGGGGACTAGATCCGTGAGGGTAAGATAACCCTGTGTCTAGAGTCGGCTCAGCTGAAGATGAGGCACTGAGCAACTCTGTCAATCACCCTCTTGAGGACCATGGGGGCGCGAAGAGGAGCCTGGAGCGCTGGCCATATTGGAAGGCTTTGTTCGTAGCTAATCTTGACAGTTTTTCCTGTGCGCGATGTGAGATGGCATTTGGGGACCTAAGTCTCCTTATATAGATGTCGTCCGAGCGTGGTGAGGGGCTTATTTACAAAAAATCACGGACCGTTCGTATTCATTCGGCGCGTGGAAATCGAAGTGACCACAAGAAGGAGTCATAAAGGCGGTGCACCTAGGTCAGAGCTAGACTGTCGTTGGTCCGAAGTATAATGAAGAACCCGCCTTGCAAAGCCGAAGACATAAGCCGGATACTACATCGTCATTGAAGGCAAGTTCGGAGGCTACTGAGGGAGTCCTGGATTAAGGGGTCCTTGGGTGTCCGGGCTATGTGATATGGGCCGGACTGATGAGCCATGAAGATACAAGGTGGAAGGCTTTCCCCCGTGTCCAGATAGGACTCTCCTTTGCGTGGATGGCAAGATTGGCATCCGGATGTATAGTTTCCTTCCTCTGTAAACCGACTATGTACAACCCTAGGCCCTTCCGGTGTCTATATAAACCGGAGGGGTTAGTCCTTAGAGGCGATCAGAATTTACATAGGCTAGACATCAAGGGTTTAGCCATTATGATCTCGAGGTAGATCAACTCTTGTAACCCCTATATTCATCGAGAAAAATCAAGCAGGAAGTAGGGTTTTACCTCCATCAAGAGGGCCCAAACCTGGGTAAACATCGTGTCCTCTTTGTCTCCTGTTACCTTCGATCCTCAGACGCACAGTTTGGGACCCCCTACCCGAGATCGGACGGTTTTGACACCGACAAGTACATAAGCTTTTACTTGAACAAAGAGTTCAACAAGTAATGATTAAGTATTTCTCCGACCGAGATGATGAGCTTGATGAAGATGATGATGAGTATTCCCAGGATGATAAGGATGACAACGATGATGATGAGAGCCATGATGAGGATGATGATAGCCAGGAGCATGAGGATGAGGATGAGGAAGATGATGAGTGTAGAGGATATGATGACGATGATGATCCATACAATTATGCAATTTTATCTCAAAGAATGAAAGGGCTTAATGAGAATGAGAAGGCCAATCTCATCACGATCCTACCATTAAGTGTGCACTACTTGGGGAGGCCATTTGTGCACCGTTTTACTAAGGCCAACATAGTGAAACACACTATGGTATGTTTTATATATTTTTCTCTTTTTTTGTTCATAACACTATATGGCAAGATGTCCAACATTGTGTGCATTGTTTTTATTTTAATCACGGGGGTCATAGAAATTACCTATGAAGATGATTTATGGAAAGGGACATCCCTGCTACCGGCATTCCTGTCACCAGCATTCGATACAAGACGGACACAGACGACCGCGTATCATTCTATGAGGTCGGCTAGCGGGAATTCCTAAAGGGAAAGAGATTACAACAAACGGTTGACACAACAATTGTCATCACTATAAAGAACAACATGAACAACAACTTCCAGACGATGGTTCTGGTAGATCTTATTTAGAAATAAGGTCCAGTTAAATATCTCCAAGCCGATGAACTCTTAGTTACTTAGTTAAGATGCCTGTGATACTTTGATGTTGGTTTGTTAATTGGAACAGATTTGAAGTGTTAGTAGTTGTTATGAAGAGCACTAATTACCTAATGAACTTGCATGCCTAAGCTTACAATGTGCGCTTTATTTGCTATTAGTATTGAATTTGTTAAATTGAATTTATGCAAAACGCAGCAACGGTAGCACAATTGGTGTCGTGGCTGCAAAAAAATTAATTCGCATGCCTAAGCTTGCAGTGGCCAACGCTCTAGTATGCCTGCCATTGCAGCATGAAAAAATAGTGGCAGGCAGGTAAGCACCGCCTGCCACTGAAGAGACTCACCCAGGGGCGGGCCACTACGCATCGCCCACCACTGCAGAGCTCTACCAGTGGCATGCGCCCGCCACTAATGCGGTTATAGTAGTGGCAAGAGGTCAGTGGCGGGCGCCCCTGGCAGCCTGGCCAGCCACTGCTGTCATTTTTGCGGCAGCCACTGCTAGGCATTCCTGCAGTAGTGATGCTAGAACACAATAACGAGAAAGAAGAACAAAATCAGTAACGAGGATAACGGTATAGTGGGCATGGTGATGACTCAGGAGGATACGACGCATCTTGGATTTTGTGAAATATGGCAAAGCAAAGGGAACATCACATGATAACCAAAGGTTCACTCGAATATCATTCGTCTGCTCATAGGGGTCGATATGGACGTCCACGGTTTCGCTGTCGGTCATTAAACGAACGGTTTCGTTCATGTCTATGAGTTAACGAACCTACGGGGTCACAAGGTTAAGGCAATCATGATCTGCTAAATGTTAGTAGGATGGCAGTGATGAGAATATATTTGTGGAATTATTTCATTAATATTCAGAATAGTTCCGAGAGGAGCCGGAAGCATTTCAGGGTCACCAGAAGGGTTTCGGAGAGTATCGGGTAATACCGGGTATTACGATAAATATATATAGGTGAAAAATGTTTTTGGTGATGTTAAATTATATATAAAAGGATATAAAATTATTTAGAACACTTTTATATTTAATTTAATATCAATGGGCCTAAAAAGGCGAAGTGGTGAAAGACAACTTGTGCCACAAAGGCTCAAGTGGGGGAGGCGCCCCCTTTGCCATGGAAGGAGGCCGAATTGGAGTGGAGGTTGGACTCCTCCTCCCCTCCCTTGGCCGGCACACCAAGGAGGGACTTTCCCTCCTTGGTGGCTGCCCTCTCGCTCCCCTCCAACCTATATATACTAGGTTTTTTTTTGCTCTTTTGAAAACACAAGTTTTGGAGCCTCCTCTAGTTCATCTAGCCCTAATTCTAGTTGGTCCTAGTTGACTTATTAGAGCTTGGTCTAGTTGCTCTAATCCTCATAATTAGAAGTCCAGTGTGGTTCTAATCTCCTCCCTCTAATTCTCTGGCGACTATTAGCTCTAGACGGCGAAGCGTTGTTGGATTGTGAAGGTTGCACGCTTGCAACCAGGTAGGGAGGCCGTGCTTTCGGTATTTAGTTCGAGCGACTTCGCATGGGTGGTTCGTTGGATCGTTCATCGACGATTCGAGGGACTCCATGTAGGATCTACGCTAACATGTTCTTCTTTTGCTGCAACTCGGTGACAGTAACGATCGTGATTACAACCCGTTATGCATCTTCATATTGATTTTGGGTGTGCATATGTGCGATTTTTTTTGCTTTTTCCTACATTTCCCAACATGACGGGCCATCCAGCCAGCTTTTATGCTGGAGAACTCGTCTTCCTACTCGTCGAATGCCATGGAGATTATGGAGAAAATGATGGTGCAAGGAGCATATGTGAGCGAAGTGTGGTGCGATTTGTGCCCGGCGTCTGGCATCATTTAAATAGTGGGGGGGGGACCAACCATCGTTGTGTTTAATGGCGGGGGACTTTCGAACAGACGTGTGGCCTGAATAGGTTTCTCGGCACATGCGCGGTTTTAATGGAGGAAGGAGGGCAGTCTGTGGTCGTATGAATGCTGCGAGGAGACATGTTAGCCGGGCGTGAAGCGGGCGGTGCTTCTTGGCTGGCGCGTCGCTTCAATGTCTGCATAGTGAGAGGTCGCGCCCGCTCTGGGCCAACGTCAATGCGGAGCGGCCGCTCTACAACGGCATGAATATGGGCAGCGGCGGGAAGGAGGGAAGCGCGTGAGCGAGTGAGGGGGTTTGGTGGGCCGGGACGATCATACACAGGCGTGGCAGCTGTCCGGACGCCCGCAAAACCCCTTAGTTTGTCTCTAGTTTGGGGGAGAAAGTGCGTATGAACCGTTGAGCGGACCGATACAGACCGGTACTGAATGACATAATACGTCTGAACCGTGCTGTCCGAACGTATATGAGCGGTTTGAGGGTCGGCGTCGGAGATGCTCTAAGTAACATTGCCGATATTTCAAAGTGGGAGGAGACGTTCCCGTCGACTACGAGACGCTTACGGTGACTTTGTAAAATCTCAAGATGATATGCCGGCTCGGTCTCTCGGAGGTGCTCATAGGGGTAGGGTGTGCGTGTGTGTGCATTCATAGGGGTGAGTGTATGCGCGTGTATATGAACGCTTATGTCTGTACTGATGCTAAAAAAACGGTTGCATACTGGATATTAGGGCAAGCAAATAGTTGAGCCGGCGTAGTTCTTGTTAAAAATTCGCATAAAATCAGCCATCACACGCTAAAGACGAAACTGATTAGGAACTAAGTTTGATTGCTCCGAGCAACGTATTAGCCCTCGCACTAGCATACCATCGCCTCTCAAAAAATAAATAGCATACCATGGCTACTTGGGCATTCTAGTGGACGACGACCAGGACCAATTTCGCTGTCAACTTTACAACGACGAGGGAAAAAGGAAAAGAAAGCGGACTATTAGCCCACCCGATTACATTCACAATTCATTCATACCAGTCAAACTGAAGGCTACACGCCTCCACCGACGCCAACGGAATATGGCCGTCCAACGAATCACCCCTCAACAAAGAAGAAAGAAGGATGGAATCGCAGATGCAAGATCGGTCGGCTTTTAGTCTTTATGAAAAGACAAAAAGAAAATGGACGAGAAACGCCTCCTTTGTTTTGCACCAAGTAATATTGCCTCTTTTTCCCAGCAAAGAAAATGTAATGTTGCCTCCTCGTTAGGTCATATCCCACGGGCACATGAAAAGTTTGGTTTAATACTTTCATGTTTGGTTTAATACTCGGTCAAATATAGCTTTGTAAAAAGACTCTTTCTTTCATCTCCTGCAAGGCGGTTAGGCTAAAGATTTCCTCTCTCGATCTTCGTCGGTGAGTTCATCGATTCGTCTCCCTTTTCCATGCCGCTTTGAAACCGGTGATGGGGAGGGCAATCTGCCTCGGTTCGGCTAGTAGTAGGTTAAAGTTTAGTCCTCACAGTGGCATTCAGATGAATAGTGGCACTTCATATTCGAGTGGTCTTCCGGCCTTCAATCCTCGTCGAGTTTATCCGCCAGGGAGATTGGATGGAACTCCAACGTAGATTTTTATCGGCTCCTCGAGGCAGCGAGGTTAGGGTTTCTTGTGATGTGCATGCAGCAACGAGATTTAGTGCCAGGTTCTATAGATCGATTCAAGGGTACAGCGGCGACGCCTGTGGCTCCATAGTGCTGGTCCTTAGGGGCGAGTGGACGAGGCTTCTCATCTATCATTGATAATGGTTAGCCGACTTCAGTATGACAATGGTTACAACGATGCGTCGATGGCTCTTTTTGGTGGCAGCAATAGTCATTCGAAAGATTTAGGAATCTTGATATAATTTTTATTAGATTTGTAGTGCTTTGTATTTCTGATCAACCTTCATAATAAATTTGGATCCTTTTCGCAAGAAAAGACATAGACAAAATCATAGAACTGGTTCATCTTGATATATATATTAGTAATAATGACATGACACCCATGTGGTACTCGCTGAAAGAAAGTGGATTTATTAAGCGAACGAAGGGTTTGATGTATCGTTTCATTGGGGCATTTTGTTTTATTTCTACTAAATGTATTTGTTTCAGCATATATGATGTAGTTTGACTGCTCATACTGAGTATCGACTGTAAATCTCGTGTATAATATTTAGTCAAAAAATCCATAATTATATACAATGTTTTTGGAAGTGAATCTAATGTTGTCTATAATGTGTACCCCCGTTAGTGTCTCCGGGGTTAGTAATGACTTCATATCATTGACCGATAGTTGGTCATTGATGTGCATATTAATGGCGCCAAGTAGGATGGTCAATGATGACTTGTAATTGCCTTTGTAGATTGGGGCTGCACTGTTGACATTAACACAAAGTACTTATATAGACATGCACAGTACACAAGCACATCCATATTCATCTCATAAGAAACATTACATTTCATTTATATTTTGTCCAAATATTTAGAGATAACATTGGCACCAAACCAGTGGAACGTAAAATTATCTTGGCTTCTAACAAAATGGGTTGATGATGATGAAATCTTGGAGTTGCCGCCGATGAGATTCTTACGCGAGTGAGGAAAACTTACTCTAAGGAATCCAATAACTGACCTTCCACTTCACCCATTTTAGGTTGATAGAGAAGATAGTTATGTCAACAAATCAACGGGGAAGGGAAAAGTGGCAACTTTTCCAAAGCTGTAGCACACATATATATCTTATAAGAGGATGTGCTGCATAATAAAATAGCAACTTGATAAATCAGAAAAAGTGGCGAACTTACAATTGCTTCAAAAATTGCTAAGAAAGCCCAACTCAGGTCGCACTTGTTGTGCGATTTGGTTCCAACTTTTTGTGTTGTGCAACCAAAATGGAGTAACGTCCCCATTGTGACATTTTAGTTGCGCTGCACATAACATTCTTAGCAAAAAGTTGTTTTATGCAATACATTAAAAGGACACAACAACAACGGTTTTTCACCTAACCCTGCAGAGAACATGTTCATTTGCTATACTTGATAATCATACACATAGTAATAAAAAGTGACTACCGAACACTTGCATTGAAAGCTAGGCACATACTTAGTTGCTAAGGTCACAAGTTTCATCATCAGTCAAGTTTCCAAAGTGTAGTATTAAAGTGCGCTTACAAAGTATGAGTTGAATAGCTTGTCTAAGTTATTATCTAAATACCCATGTAGACAAAATAACTAAGACATACATACTTTTAGTTCTTGCATCATCGGTGATATGAATAAAACCTACATAGTTAGATCTTAAGATTCAAAATCTAGTTTTAATGCACGCAAGTAAAATTCTAACATCCATAGTAAAATAAATACAAATGTATTCCACAATCATAATGACTTGTCCATAAGATGCATAGCAAAATTGAAATTACAACACTAACGGAAAGGAACATAACTCACCATCGTGGCCGCCTCCTCGACCAACAATTAGGTAGCACATGTTGTGTCTACTATCGAGCATATGTGCGGGAGACCCAACATTTGACCATCAACTAGACTGCAACAGCAGTACAAATCCCATGCGTTGTCGCCGACCATGGCCTCAGACTCTCTCCGAGCAATAGTAGCGAAGGCGTCAGGTGGTAGTGACCGCCTGTGGGAGACACAAGACACACAATGCTGGCCGCGACCTCAGACTCTCTTCGAGCGATGGATCGGTGCCAGGATAGAGGAGGAGTGGTGACAACATAGAGAGATCCATGGAGGCCGGCGACCGATGGTTAAGGCCGAGAGGGAGTGGTGTCACGGATGTACCAATGAGATTAGTAATGCTTTTATATTTTAAAAACAACTACATATTGTACGATTTTCGAACTGAATATCAACTTTATAATAAAGCCTCTAAATAAATACTAGTAGATGGTACGGGCCATGCACATGATGTCTTATGATCAGACTACAATCGAAGTTACACGATGCAATTCTACATGGCTTCGTGCCCATATGTCTTTACATGATGGGTGCTTCAGAAAACAGCCACAAAAGATCTTGTATAGAAGCTTTTCTCTCATCAACACCAGACCGTGAGTGTGCAGATGTACAGTGGGTTCACGATAACTCCAGAAAGACCATCTCGGCGTCGTTTTGGCGCGCGGCCGCACTAAGCGAATCCCGGAAACCAGGGTCGTTGGATCAGTTGGGTTGGGTAAGAAATCAATGGCTAATAAATGCTTCTCTGTGATGAGTCCATGTTCAAAATTTTGTGTACTATAGTAGTAGAGACAAGGAAATGTCTTACTGTAATAATGTAATGTAATAATTAGGTACCATGTTTAGATGACATAATGGCAATGACTAGCTACTATATTTGGATCACATAATGACACTAATGTTCATATTTGTAGTTTACTATGTCTAGTCTTGCACATTGATTGATACCTGGTAATGCTTAAAGTTGCAAAACAGATCTCTCAAATACACATTATATGCTTATGTTAGTAGTAATTACAACGCAACATGTGAGTCGTCAACTTTGTCCATCCGATTTGCTTGTATCCTAAATCTACTCTACGGTACATGGTTGGTCCTGAGTTCAGACACGACACTCACTTATAATAAAATTAAGAAGACATTAAGCGCGTTGCTATGGGTATTCTTACCAATGCAACAAAACAGTGAAGTGTTGAATGCATGAAATTGGATGCCCACGCTTACCAACGTAAATACATATTATGTTCCCTGTTCTCAATTTCATACAATGTACAAACTCGGCAAGGGGGCCTAAAAAAGCCACAAGATTGAGTAAGGGGGAAAGGCCGCTACGTGAGTGCGCTAAAAGCCACTCTCCCATAATGAGGTGTTGCCCGTTGGCAACCCGCCGTGAATATCTTCAAGCACATGAGTTACCAAGCTCTTTTGAGCCTATAAGATGCGGCGATAGAGTTTGTGCCTGAGCATCGAAAAGAGCCAACGTAGTAATGGAGTGAGCACGCTTAAGAACACACCCCCCACCCCCGCGCGTGCGATGATAGGCCTCCAGTCCATCGACGATGAATATTCTTGGATTCCCCGTGAAAGATGAGGGCCAACAACTTCATGTTAGTTGCCACTCACAACTAGATGGGACGCAACCAAAAATCATCAGATGTTTGGCTGTCTTCAAAATGCATCAAATGCAGTTCCTTTATTTTTCATTTTCATGGCTTAGCGAAGTCTAGATAGGAAGATGGGTGTGGAAGTAAGTTAAGTTGCCAACAGTTATTGTTGGTTGTTCGCAACTTGTGGAGTTGGCAACTTACTTCCACACAACCGGTTTTAGACGATATAACCGTTATTTTTAATTAATAAAGCTTTATCTTTCAAAAAAAAAGTTGCCAACAATTATTATTACCCTTGTCTTTTGAGGTGAACGGCTAATGCATGGTATTCAATAAAACTTGTTGATGCATGGAACTACTTATAAGTTGAGATGGTTGGTGTCTTGTCGATAAGAATTATGTCTCTAGTTTGCTAAAAGCTAAAAAGTAACATGTCGTTGAAAATGAAAGAAACATGAGGTCCTTGCTTGTATGTCTGAGGCCGAATATAAATAAAATAATAGTGTCGGGGGGCAAACAAATTTTCTTTTGAGGGAATGAGGGACAATCATTTTTGTTTTACGTGAAGCTGATGATGGAGTCTTAAGTTCCCTTTCGTTCCTCATGATGTTTTGATTTGAAATAAGATATATATCTAGAATTTGAATTTGAATTTATGTTGCCAAAAATTCTTTTCCTAAATTTTTCATCGCCATTCCCCAAGTTTTACATGTTTATCATGCACACTAGGTTATGCTAAGCGACGGCTACTAAAGAGAAAAGTAAAAAATTGACAAGTATGAGAAAGAAACACACGTTCCAATAACAAGGGGTATAGAAAAGAATCAGCAATTTGGAATCTTCTAGCTGCCAATTAATTACCTGCCTATGATTGCATAATTCCGTTTCACGTCCGACATGTATATCCCAGTACCAATTATAGGCTCTACAAAATCTATCGACATCAACCCGTTCATCCGTGCTCGCCGCCTCGCATAAAAGCCACCGGACACGAAGCTTTTCGGTTGTCTGTCCGGGCAAGCCCAACACAATTCACAAGCTCTCTCTCTCTCTCTCTCTCTCTCTCTCTCTCTCTCTGCTTCGACGTCTCCTCTTGCCTGCCGCCTCTCTGCTTCGTGCCGAGTGAAGGTAAGCTGTTGATGCGAGTGAGGGTGTGCTCGCCATGGCTCTCACAGACGACCACGACGAGTATGCCAAGCTCGTCCGGGGGATGAACCCGCCGAGGTGAGCAACTCGATTAGCCGCCTTTGCTTTTTGTAAAGTTAGCTTCGTTTTAGGTATTTCTTGGGTTCATTTCGAGTTTTGCAGTTCTTGACCTGCACAATTTTTGATTCTGGTTTCCTTTTGTTGGTGTGTTGTATTCTTCCTTTCTTGATCCTCAAATCTCTGTTCCGAAAGGACGGTCCTTGGTTGTATCGAAATTGGGAATCCTCTGCTCTGCTCTGTTCTCATGATTTGGGGATTGGACGTGCTGCTGCAGGGTTGTGATCGACAACGAAGCCTCCGACGACGCAACCGTCATCCGGGTGGACAGCGTCAACAGCCACGGCACCCTCCTCGCCGTCGTCCAGGTCATCGCCGACCTCAACCTCGTCATCCGCAAGGCCTACTTCTCCTCCGACGGCAGCTGGTTCATGGACGGTGAGTGCGCCACACGGCCATCAAACCTTCTAGTTCTTCTAGCCCTCCGCCCAATTTCCGCGGAATCTAACAAATTTCAGTTCTTCGTTTTCCACTTGTTGTCCGCAGTGTTCAATGTCACCGACCGTGACGGGAACAAGGTTCTTGACACGCCAACCATCTCCTACATCCAGACGGTAATTCACTGAAAGAAATTTGGTGCCCGGAGGATGGAGTTTTTAATTGTGGCGAGGAGTTTTTGAGGATTGAGTTTGCTGTGTGCAGACGCTGGAAGCCGAGGATTGCTACTACCCGGAGGCTCGCAACACGGTGGGCATCGTGCCGTCGGAGGAGTACACGTCGATCGAGCTCACGGGGACCGACCGCCCGGGCCTGCTCTCCGAGGTGTGCGCGGTGCTCGCCGGCATGCAGTGCGCGGTCCGGAGCGCCGAGCTCTGGACGCACAACACGCGCGTCGCGGCCGTCGTGCAGGTCACGGACGCGGTCAAAGCCGCGGGCGGCGCCATCGAGGACGAGGCCCGCATCGCCGACATCAGCCGGCGCCTCGACAACCTGCTGCGCGGGCAGAACGGCGTGCGAGCGGCGGCCGCGGCGAGCCTGACGCACAAGGAGCGCCGCCTGCACCAGATGATGTTCGAGGACCGGGACTACGGCGCCGCCGGACGGCCGGACCCGCGGACGGAGGTCTCCGTGACGCACTGCGCCGAGCGCGGGTACACCGTGGTGGTGGTCCGGTGCAGGGACCGGCCCAAGCTGCTGTTCGACACCGTCTGCACCATCACGGACATGCAGTACGTGGTCCACCACGGCACCGTAAGCTCCGAGCCGGGCGGCGGCGCCTACCAGGAGTACTACATCAGGCACGTGGACGGCCACCCGGTGAGCTCCGAGGCCGAGCGCCGGCGCGTCGTCCAGTGCCTCGAGGCGGCCGTGGAGCGCCGCACCGCCGACGGGCTGGAGCTGGAGGTCCGCACCGACGACCGCGCCGGCCTGCTCTCCGACGTCACCCGAATCTTCCGGGAGAACGGGCTGACGATACGGCGCGCCGAGATATCGTCCGAGGACGGGGAGGCCGTGGACACCTTCTACCTGTCGGACCCGCAGGGTCACCCAGTGGAAGCCAAGACGATCGAGGCCATCCGCGCGCAGATCGGCGAGGCCACGCTGCGGGTAAAGAACAACCCGCTGGCCGACGACGGCGGTTCCAGCTCCGGGGTCGCCGCCGGTTCGACGGCGTTCCTCTTCGGGAACCTCTTCAAGTTCTACCGTCCGTTCCAGAACTTCGGCCTCATCAAGCTCTACTAGTATAGAACTAGTAATACACACAGATATCATATGTAGGGTTCACAGATACAGATCTCAGTGTACATATTGGTCCAGTCCTTCCGGTCAGAAGATGATGGTGATGATCAAGCTAGTCTGGTGTAGATAGGTTGTGTAGACAGGGTAGCACAAACTAGCTCTGGAAAGAAATGTTAGGTCAGCTCAGAAAGGATAGCATCATAGCAACTAGTTTAGCTTGGGTATATACTGGAATTGGGTTGTACCACTAGAATCTCTGTAAATACTCATCTTGTACATATATTCTTGTGGAGAAATATATCAATAAGGAAACTTGTAAATATGTGTATGCATCGTGTGTCCTATGTTTATAATTTGTAAGAAGGTGTTCATTTGCATTTGTTAGAGCAACTCCAACGCGCCGACCCAAATGGACGCGTGTTTTGTCCGCTTTTCGTCCGTTTGGATTGGCCTGACGGATGTGGGCGTCCGCTTTTTGATTTGGGTTAGCAGATGCGACCAACGGAAGGCATACCCATTTTTGCTGATGTGGCCGGAACTGATTTAATAAGCATAATTATACATAAATGGCCGGTCAAATGCCGGCCAAAGTCCACTTATAAACATAACAAAACATTAAAAAAAACTCTACCAAACACCCGCACGCTACCCTAGTAGACCACCTTGCCGTTGCCCTTGCCGTTGTCGTCGTCGTCGCCGGTGAGGTATGAATACAGGAGGTGGCTCAGCCCAACCAAACGCGGCTTGATAGGCCGCCAGGGTAGCCGTCTCCGGTGTCTGATGCGGCGGCGGCATTGCGGCGAGGCGGGCGCGCTCCTCCTCCTCCTCACGGTGCAACTGGTGCTCCCGATGCATGTGTCGCTCGGCGTCGGCCCCCTCCTTTGCGATCCAATGCACCTTATAGCGCTCAAGGTGGGCCGCGCCCTCTTCCGGCATGGAGGTGAAGTAGCAGGGAGACGCGCTCACCCACTCTCTCAGCTGGCCGGTCCACAAATAGGACTCCTCGGGCCAAGTGGGGGGCGGCGATGACTGCTTCCGCGTGGGCGTTGGCTCGCGCTCCAGCTCCGGCTCGACGACGGGCGGCACCGACAGCGGTGGCGGCACGAACAGGGGCGCGTGGACGGAGTTCCCCGCCACGGACAAAGCAAGAGCTTGCTCCAGCCCATCCCAATGGGCGCCCTCCTCGAGTCGGCTCGCCTCCAGCGCGTGCTGTAGGACCTCCTCGAGGGCGACTTGGTACTCCGCCTCCGCCTGCTCTTACTATGGCTTTACCCGCAGGGCGGCGGTGGAACGTCGTGGTCGATGTGGACGCCGAGGCGGCACTCCTCCTCATGCTCTAGCGCAAACCAGCGCTCCCAGTTGGGAGAGCCGGGCGCGTAGGAACGCATGGCACGTTGCTCCGGCGTAAGGAGCTCATGCCACCGGGAAACCTCCTCCGTGTGCACCCACGCGGACCACGACGCTGCCGGGATGGGGATGCGCTGCGGGTTCAGATGCCAGTCGTGCGCAAGTTCACATCCGGATACGGAGGTGCTAGCGGTACTCCCAATGCCACCGCGCCTGGTGGACTGGGATGTACAACCTCTCTCACTCCCGCGGTGGCGTGTCACATCTAGCCGGCGGCGGTGGAGGAGGGAGCCCACGGGAAGAGCTCACTCCGGCGCTGAACCTCCGCTTCCTCCCTTCCTTCCCGCTGAAGATGCCCATGGTTTTGCTAGGGTTTCGGGCTGGTTGGCTGGCTATGGTTTTCTGGTCCCGGCGAGGGAGCAAAGGTGGCCAGATGTGGGTGGAGACTGGATGAGGCTGGCCCCGCCGCACGCGTCCATTAAAAAGGACGGGCACGCGGCCCTTCCACACACAGCCAGGCGGGCCCTTGATAGGTGGCCTTGTTAATTATGACCGTTTAGGGTTGTT
Source organism: Triticum urartu (assembly GCF_003073215.2). Taxonomy (NCBI): domain Eukaryota; kingdom Viridiplantae; phylum Streptophyta; class Magnoliopsida; order Poales; family Poaceae; genus Triticum; species Triticum urartu. The sequence goes on from NC_053023.1 coordinate 480,066,573, forward strand.
GGCCGGCCAACATGTGGGGCCATGGGGGACACCAAGGGGACGCGCGGCGCGTCCGCGCCGACGCATTTTAGGCCTAAATTTGGGCCGAAAATGGGTCCGCACAGACGTGAAGCGGACGGGTTTTGGAAATGAGTTGACACATTGGACCATCATTTTTGTCCGCAGCGACCCAAACGAACATGGGCGGACGAAACGGGTTGCCCGGTTGGAGTTGCTCTTAGGGCATCTCCAACGGCAACCTGCAAATTTTCTCCTGCATCCATCCGCGAATAGGGGGGCTAGTCCGCGGACACGGATGCAACCAAGATCAGTCCGTGGACACAGATGCGGGAGGCCGCCATCCAACTATATCATGTATATGTCCGCCAGTAAATTCACATTCAAATGTACTCTAATCCTATATACCTAAGAGATTGATCCCCACTAACCTACTTATCTTAACATGCAAGCATGTCATATCACCATACAATTATGGATGGGATAAGACCCATCTTCTCATGCAACCATGCATCATAAAGACCCACCACCACATGCAACCATGCATGGGAAAATAATTATCATTCTATTGTTCAACTTATATTCAATAAATATTTTATCAAATATAATAAGTCATATGTATTTTAAATTTTGGTTCATGTGTTGTTAATCTAAAAATTTATATTCCACACAATCAAGTCCCATTGAAATATATTGCAACCAATTCTTGTAGCAACGCGCGGGGCATCATCTAGTTCACACAACACGTCGGATCACACACGCGTCGGATCGCATCCCCGACCACAATCAAAAATAGGCAAACATGCTTAGTTTTACATGCCCGAATCCAAAAGAACATCAGTTTGGCAGTCCATGCATTTCTGCCCCGCCAGACTGGCAATCCTAGCCAGCTGCTCCCCGATCAAGGAGGTGCCCTCGCTAGGGTCACCGGTTTTTCTCTCGTTGATTTGGGCGGCGGTCTTGGCAACGAAAAGGTTCCTCTTCGGTAGCCCATCCAACTTCAACCAACATTGCATGATGGTGAAGGACTTCTTCTCCACCTTCTTGTACACCACACAAGCACGAGTAGACTACAAAGTGAAACAATGTCGACAATGCATACCCGTCTAGTGAGCAACAGAACAATACATTGAAGGAAATATGCCCTAGAGGCAATAATAAAGTTATTATTTATTTCCTTATATCATGATAAATGTTTATTATTCATGCTAGAATTGTATTAAACGGAAACTTAGTACATGTGTGAATACATAGAAAAACAAAGTGTCACTAGTTTGCCTCTACTTGACTAGCTCGTTGAATCAATGATGGTTATGTTTCCTAATCATAGACATAAGTTATCATTTGATTAATGGGATCACATCATTAGAGAATGATGTGATTGACTTGACCCATCTGTTAGCTTAGCATGATGATCGTTTAGTTTGTTGGTATTGCTTTCTCCATAACTTATACATGTTCCTATGACTATGAGATCATGCAACACCCGAATACTGGAGGAACACTTTGTGTGCTACCAAACATCACAACGTAACTTGGTGATTATAAAGGTGCTCTACAGGTGTCTCCAATGGTGTTTGTTGAGTTGGCATAGATCGAGATTAGGGTTTTTCACTCCGAGTATCGGAGAGGTATCTCTGGGCCCTGTCGGTAATTCACATCACTATAAGCCTTGCAAGCATTGTGACTAATGAGTTAGTTGCAAGATGATGCATTATGGAACGTGTAAAGAGACTTGCCGGTAACAAGATTGAACTAGGTATTGAGATACCGACGATCGTATCTCAGGCAAAGTAACATATCGATGACAAAGGGAACAACGTATGTTGTTATGCGGTTTGACCGATAAAGATCTTCGTATAATATGTAGGAACCAATATGAGCATCTAGGTTCTGCTATTGATTATTGACAGGGAGTGAGTCTTGGTCATGTCTACATAGTTCTCGAACCCGTAGGGTCCGCACGCTTATCGTTCGGTGACGATCGATACTATGAGTTTATGTGTTTTGATGAACCGGAGGTTGTTCAGAGTGCCAGATGTGATCACGGGCATGACGAGGAGTCTTGAAATGGTCGAGACATAAAGATCGGTATATTGGAAGCCTATGTTTGGACATCGGAAATGTTCTGAGTGGTTCGGGCATTTTTCCGGAGTACCGAGAGGTTACCGGAACCCCCCGGGAGAAGTTATGGGCCTTATGGGCCATAAGAAGGAAGCACACCAGCCCACAAGGGACTGGTGCGCCCCCCTTGGGCAGGAGGCCAAATTGGAATAGGTTTGGGGGGCCCTTTCCTTCTCTCCTACTCCTCCTTCCCTTCCTCTCCTACTCCAAATAGGGAAAGGGGGGAATCCTACTCCCGGTGGGAGTAGGACTCCCCTAGGGCGCGCCATAGAGAGGGCTGACCCCTCCCCTCCTCCGCTCCTTTATATACGGGGGAGGGGGGCACTGAAGGAAATATGCCCTAGAGGCAATAACAAAGTTATTATTTATTTCCTTATATCATGATAAATGTTTATTATTCATGCTAGAATTGTATTAGCCGGAAACTTAGTACATGTGTGAATACATAGACAAACAGAGTGTCACTAGTATGCCTCTACTTGACGAGCTCGTTGAATCAAAGATGGTTAAGTTTCCTAGCCATAGACATGAGTTGTCATTTGATTAACGGGATCACATCATTAGAGAATGATGTGATTGACTTGACCCATTCCGTTAGCTTAGCATGATGATCGTTTAGTTTGTTATTACTGCTTTCTTCATGACTTATACATGTTCCTCTGACTATGAGATTATGCAACTCCCGAATACTGGAGGAACACTTTGTGTGCTATCAAACGTCACAACGTAACTGGGTGATTATAAAGGTGCTCTATAGGTGTCTTCGATGGTACTTGTTGAGTTGGCATAGATCGAGATTAGGATTTGTCACTCCGATTGTCGGAGGGGTATCTCTGGGCCCTCTCGGTAATGCACATCACTATAAGCCTTGCAAGCAATGTGACTAATGAGTTAGTTGCGGGATGATGCATTACGGAACGAGTAAAGAGACTTGCCGGTAACGAGATTGAACTAGGTATTGAGATACCAACGATCGAATCTCGGGCAAGTAACATACCGATGACAAAGGGAACAACGTATACCGTTATGCGGTTTGACCGATAAAGATCTTCGTAGAATATGTAGGAAGCCAATATGAGCATCAGGTTCCGCTATTGGTTATTGACCGAGATGAGTCTCGGTCATGTCTACATAGTTCTCGAACCCGTAGGGTCCGCACGCTTAACGTTCGGTGACGATCGGTATTATGAGTTTATGTGTTTTGATGTACCGAAGGTTGTTCGGAGTCCCGGATGAGATCAGGGACATGACGAGGAGTCTCGAAATGTTTGAGACGTAAAGATCGATATATTGGAAGGCTATATTCGGACATCGGAAAGGTTCTGAGTGGTTCGGGTATTTATCGGAGTACCGGAGAGTTACGGGAATTCGCCGGGGAGTATATGGGCCTTATTGGGCTTTAGGGGAAAGAGAGAGGGGAGGCTGCGCCCCCCCAAGGCCTAGTCCGAAATTGGACTAGGGGGAGGGGCGGCGCCCCCTCCTTCCTTCTCTTCTCTTTTCCCTTTCCTTCTCTCCTACTCCTACTACATGGAAGGGGGGAATCCTACTCCCGGTGGGAGTAGGACTCCCCAGGGCGCGCCATAGTAGAGGGCCGGCCCTCCCCCTCCTCCACTCCTTTATATACGGGAGGGGGCACCCCATGACACACAAGTTGATCAGTTGATCTTTTAGCCGTGTGCGGTGCCCCCCTCCACCATAATCCACCTCGGTCATATCGTAGCGTGCTTAGGCGAAGCCCTGCGTCGGTAGCATCATCATCACCGTCATCACGCGTCGTGCTGACGGAACTCTCCCTCGAAGCTCTGCTGGATCGGAGTTCATGGGACGTCATCGAGCTGAACGTGTGCTGAACTCGGAGGTGCCGTGCGTTCGGTACTTGATCGGTCGGATCGTGAAGACGTACGACTACATCAACCGTTCTAACGCTTCCGCTTTCGGTCTACGAGGGTACGTGGACACACTCTCCCCTCTCGTTGCTATGCATCACCATGATCTTGTGTGTGCGTAGGAAATTTTTGAAATTACTACGTTCCCCAATAGTGGCATCCGAGCCAGGTTTATGCGTAGATGTTATATGCACGAGTAGAACACAAAGGAGTTGTGGGCGTGGGTATATACATATTGCTTGCCGTCACTAGTTGATTCTTGATTCAGCGGCATTGTTGGATGAAGCGGCCCAGACCGACATTACGCGTACGCTTACGCGAGACTGGTTCTACCGACGTGCTTCGCACACAGGTGGCTAGTGGGTGTCTGTTTCTCCAGCTTTAGTTGAATCGGATTCAATGAACAGGGTTCTTTCTGAAGATCAAAAAGCAATCACTATACCGCGTTGTGGTTTTTGATGCGTAGGTAAGAACGGTTCTTGCTCAGCCCGTAGCAGCCACGTAAAACTTGCAACAACAAAGTAGAGGACGTCTAACTTGTTTTTGCAGGGCATGTTGTGATGTGATATGGTCAAGACATGATGAGATATAAATTGTTGTATGAGATGATCATGTTTTGTTAAAGTTATCGGCAACTGGCAGAAGCCTTATGGTTGTCTCTTTATTGCATAAGATGCAAGTGCCATGTAATTGCTTTACTTTATCGCTATGCGATAGCAATAGTTGCAAAAGCAATAGTTGGCGAGACGACCATGTGACGACACATTGATAGAGATCAAGATGATGGAGATCATGGTGTCATGCCGGTGACGATAGAGATCATGACGGTACTTTGGAGATGGAGATCAAAGGCGCAAGATGATCATGGCCATATCATGTCACATATTTTGATTGCATGTGATGTTTATCCTTTATGCATCTTATTTTGCTTAGTTGGCGGTAGCATTATAAGATGATCTCTCACTAAATTTCAAGGTATAAGTGTTCTCCCTGAGTATGCACCGTTGCGACAGTTCGTCGTGCCGAGACACCACGTGATGATCGGGTGTGATAAGCTCTACGTTCACATACAACGGGTGCAAGCCAGTTTTGCACACGCGAATACTCGGGTTAAACTTGACGAGCCTAGCATATGCAGATATGGCCTCGGAACACTGGAGACCGAAAGGTCGAGCGTGAATCATATAGTAGATATGATCAACATAGTGATGTTCACCATTGAAAACTACTCCATCTCACGTGATGATCGGACATGGTTTAGTTGATTTGGATCACGTGATCATTTAGATGACTAGAGGGATGTCTATCTAAGTGGGAGTTCTTAAGTAATATGATTAATTGAACTTTAATTTATCATGAACTTAGTCCTGATAGTATTTGCATAACTATGTTGTAGATCAATAGCTCGCGATGTAGCTCCCCGTTTATTTTGATATGTTCCTAGAGAAAAACTAAGTTGAAAGATGTTAGTAGCAATGATGCGGATTGATCCGTGATCTGAGGATTATCCTCATTGCTGCACAGAAGAATTATGTCCTTGATGCACCGCTAGGTGACAGACCTATTGCAGGAGCAGATGCAGACGTTATGAACATTTGGCAAGCTCGATATGATGACTACTTGATAGTTTAGTGCACCATGCTTTACGGCTTAGAATCGGGGCTTCAAAGACGTTTTGAACGCCACGGAGCATATGAGATGTTCCAAGAGTTGAAATTAGTATTTCAGACTCATGCCCATGTCGAAAGGTATGAGACCTTTGACAAGCACTTTGCCTACAAGATGGAGGAGAATAGCTCAGCTAGTGAGCATGTGCTCAGAATGTCTGAGTACTACAATCACTTGAATCAAGTGGGAGTTAATCTTCCAGATAAGATAGTGATTGACAGAGTTCTCTAGTCACTATCACCAAGTTACTGGAACTTCGTGATGAACTATAATATGCAAGGGATAACGGAAACGATTCCCAAGCTCTTGTGATGCTGAAATCGACGTTTATTTATTTCCTTATATCATGATAAATGTTTATTATTCATGCTAGAATTGTATTAAGCGAAAACTTAGTACATGTGTGAATACATGGACAAACAGAGTGTCACTAGTATGCCTCTACCTGACTAGCTCGTTGAATCAAAGATGGTTAAGTTTCCTAGCCATAGACATGAGTTGTCATTTGATTAATAGGATCACATCATTAAAGAATGGTGTGATTGACTTGACCCATTCCGCTAGCTTAGCACGATGATCATTTAGTTTGTTTCTACTCCTTTCTTCATGACTTATACATGTTCCTCTGACTATAAGATTATGCAACTCCTGAATACTGGAGGAACACTTTGTGTGCTACCAAACGTCACAACATAACTGGGTGATTATAAAGGTGCTCTACAGGTGTCTCCGATGGTACTTGTTGAGTTGGCATAGATCGAGATTAGAATTTATCACTCCGATTGTTGGAGAGGTATCTCTGGGCCCTCTCGGTAATGCACATCACTATAAGCCTTGCAAGCAATGTGAATAATGAGTTAGTTGCGGGATGATGCATTACGGAACGAGTAAAGAGACTTGTCGGTAACGAGATTGAACTAGGTATTGAGATCCCAACGATCGAATCTCGGGCAAGTAACATACCGATGACAAAGGGAACAATGTATAACATTATGCGGTTTGACTGATAAAGATCTTCGTAGAATATGTAGGAGCCAATATGAGCATCCAGGTTCCGCTATTGGTTATTGACCGGAGATGAGTCTCGGTCATGTCTACATAGTTCTGAACCCGTAGGGTCCGCACGCTTAACGTTCGGTGACGATCGTATTATGAGTTTATGTGTTTTGATGTACCAAAGGTTGTTCAGAGTCCCGGACGAGATCAGGGACATGACGAGGAGTCTCGAAATGTTTGAGACGTAAAGATTGATATATTGGAAGGTTATATTCGAACATCGGAAATGTTCTGAGTGGTTCGGGTATTTATCGGAGTACTGGAGAGTTACGGGAATTCGCCGGGGAGTATATGTGCCTTATTGGGATTTAGGGGAAGAGAGAGGGGAGGCTGCACGCCCCCCAAGGCCTAGTCTGAATTGGACTAGGGGGAGGGGCGGCGCCCCCTCCTTCCTTCTCTTCTCTTTTCCCTTTCCTTCTCTCCTACTCCTACTACATGGAAGGGAGTAGGATTCCCCAGGCGCGCCATAGTAGAGGGCCGGCCCTCCCCCTCCTCTACTCCTTTATATATGGGGGAGGGGGCACCCCATGGACACACAAGTTGATCAGTTGATCTTTTAGCCATGTGCGGTGCCTCCTCCACCATAATCCACCTCGGTCATATCGTAGTGGTGCTTAGGCGAAGCCTTGCGTCGGTAGCATCATCATCACCGTCATCACGCCATTGTGCTGAAGAAACTCTCCCTCGAAGCTCTGCTGGATCGGAGTTCATGGGACGTCACCAAGCTGAACGTGTGCTGAACTCGGAGGTGCCATGCGTTCGGTACTTGGATCGGTCAGATCATGAAAACGTACGACTACATCAACCAGGTTCTCATAATGCTTCCACTTATGGTCTACAAGGGTGTGTGGACGACACTCTCCCCTCTCATTGCTATGCATCACCATGATCTTGCGTGTGCGTAGGTTTTTTTTTGAAATTACTACGTTCCCCGACAGGCACCCCATGGACACATAAGTTGATCATTGATCTCTTAGCCGTGTGCGGTGCCCCCCTCCACCATAATCCACCTCGGTCATATCGTAGCGGTGCTTAGGCAAGCCCTGTTCCGGTAGCATCATCATCACCGTCATCACGCCGTCGTGCTGACGAGCTCTCCCTCGACACTCTGCTGGATCGTGAGTTCATGGGACGTCACCGAGCCGAACGTGTGCAGATCGTGGAGGTGCCATACTTTGGTACTAGGATCGGTCGATCGTGAAGACGTACGACTACATCAACCGCGTTGTCATAACGCTTCCGCTTACGGTCTACGACAACACTCTCCCCTCTCGTTGCTATGCATCACCATGATCTTGCGTGTGCGTAGGATTTTTTTGAAATTACTGCGTTCCCCAATAGTGGCATCCGAGCCAGGTTTATGCGTAGATGTTATATGCACGAGTAGAACACAAAGGAGTTGTGGGCGTGGGTATATACATATTGCTTGCCATCACTAGTTGATTCTTGATTCGGCGGTATTGTTGGATGAAGCGGCCCAGACCGACATTACGCGTACGCTTACGCGAGACTGGTTCTACCGACGTGCTTCGCACACAGGTGGCTGTGGGGTCTGTTTCTCCAACTTTAGTTGAATCGGATTCAATGAACAGGGTTCTTTCTGAAGATCAAAAAGCAATCACTATACCGTGTTGTGGTTTTTGATGCGTAGGTAAGAACGGTTCTTGCTCAGCCCGTAGCAGCCACGTAAAACTTGCAACAACAAAGTAGAGGACGTCTAACTTGTTTTTGCAGGGCATGTTGTGATGTGATATGGTCAAGACATGATGCTAAATTTTATTGTATGAGATGATCATGTTTTGTAACACAGTTATCGGCAACTGGCAGGAGCCATATGGTTGTCGCTTTATTGTATGAAATGCAATCGCCATGTAATTGCTTTACTTTATCACTAAGCGGTAGCGATAGTCGTAGAAGCAATAGTTGGCGAGACGACAACGATGCTTCGATGGAGATCAAGGTGTCAAGCCGGTGACGATGGTGATCATGACGGTGCTTTGGAGATGGAGATCAAAGGCACAAGATGATGATGGCCATATCATATCACTTATATTGATTGCATGTGATGTTTATCCTTTATGCATCTTATTTTGCTTAGTTCGGCGGTAGCATTATAAGATGATCTCTCACTAAATTTCAAGGTATAAGTGTTCTCCCTGAGTATGCACCGTTGCTACAGTTCGTCGTGCCGAGACACCACGTGATGATCGGGTGTGATAAGCTCTACGTTCACATACAACGGTGCAAGCCAGTTTTGCACACGTGGAATACTCGGGTTAAACTTGACGAGCCTAGCATATGCAGATATGGCCTCGAAACACTGAGACCGAAAGGTCGAGCATGAATCATATAGTAGATATGATCAACATAGTGATGTTCACCATTGAAAACTACTCCATCTCACGTGATGATCGGACATGGTTTAGTTGATATGGATCACGTGATCACTTAGATGATTAGAGGGATGTCTATCTAAGTGGGAGTTCTTAAGTAATATTGATTAATTGAACTTTAATTTATCATGAACTTAGTCTGATAGTATTTTGCATATCTATGTTGTAGATCAATAGCTTGCGATGTAGCTCCCCGTTTATTTTTATATGTTCCTAGAGAAAAATAAGTTGAAAGATGATAGTAGCAATGATGGACTGGTATGTCTGAGGATTATCCTCATTGCTGCACAGAAGAATTATGTCCTTGATGCACCGCTAGGTGATGGACCTATTGCAGGAGCAGATGCAGACGTTATGAACATGTTTGGCAAAGCTCGGTATGATGACTACTTGATAGTTTAGTGCACCATGCTTTACGGCTTAGAACCGACTTCAAAAATGTTTTGAATGCCACGGAATATAAGATGTTCTAAGAGTTGAAATTGGTATTTCATACTCATGCCCGTGTCGAGAGGTAGGAGACCTCTGACAGTACTTTGCCTACAAGATGGAGGAGAATAGCTCAACCAGTGAGCATGTGCTCAGATTGTCTGGGTACTACAATTGCTTGAATCAAGTGGGAGTTAATCTTCCAGATAAGATAGTAATTGACAAAGTTCTCTAGTCACTATCACCAAGTTACTAGAACTTAGTGATGAACTATAATATGCAAGGGATGACGAAAGTAATTCCCAAGCTCTTCGCATGCTGAAATCGGCGAAGGTAGAAATCAAGAAATAGCATCAAGTGTTGATGGTTAACAAGACCACTAGTTTCAAGAAAAGGGCAAAGGGAAAGAAAGAGGAACTTCAAAGAAGAATAGCAAGCAAGTTGCTGCTCCCATGAAGAAGCCCAAAGCTAGACCCAAGCCTGGAACTGAGTGCTTCTACTGCAAAGGAAATGGTCACTGAAAGTGGAACTGCCCTAGATACTTGGCGGATAAGAAGGATGGCAAAGTGAACAAAAGTATATTTGATATACATGTTATTGATGTGTACTTTACTAGTGTTTATAGCAACCCCTCAGTATTTGATACTGGTTCAGTTGCTAAGAGTAGTAACTCGAAACGGGAGTTGCAAAATAAACAGAGACTAGTTAAGGGCGAGGTGATGATGTGAGTTGGAAGTGATTCCAAGGTTGATAAGATCACCATCGCACACTCCCTTTACCTTCGGGATTAGTGTTGAACCTAAAATAAATGTTATTTGGTGTTTGCGTTGAGCATAATATGATTGGATCATGTTTATTGCAATACGATTATTCATTTAAGTCAAAGAATAATTGTTATTCTGTTTACATGAATAAAACCTTCTGAGTCATACACCCAAGGTGAATGGTTTATTGAATCTCGATCGTAGTGATACACATATTCATAATATTGAAGCCAAAAGATGCAAAGTTAATAATGATAGTGCAACTTATTTGTGGCACTGCCGTTTAGGTCATATTGGTGTAAAGCGCATGAAGAAACTCCATGCTGATGGGCTTTTGGAATCACTTGATGCTTGCGAACCATGCCTCATGGGCAAGATGACTAAGACTCCGTTCTCCGAAACAATGGAGCGAGCAACTGACTTATTGGAAATAATACATACTGATGTATGCGGTCCGATGAGTGTTGAGCGCTCGCGGCGGGTATCGTTATTTTCTGACCTTCACAGATGATTTGAGCAGATATGGGTATATCTACTTGATGAAACATAAGTCTGAAACATTTGAAAAGTTCAAAGAATTTCAGAGTGAAGTGGAAAATCATCGTAAACAAGAAAATAAAGTTTCTACGATCTGATCGGAGACGAATATTTGAGTTACGAGTTTGGTCTTCAACTAAAACAATGTGGAATAGTTTCACAAATTCATGCCACCTGGAACACCACAGCATAATGGTGTGTCCGAACGTCATAACCGTACTTTATTGGATATAGTGCAATCTATGATGTCTCTTACCGATTTACCACTATCGTTTTGGGGTTATGCATTAGAGACAGCTACATTCACGTTAAATAGGGCACCGTCTAATCCGTTGAGACAACACCGTATGAACTATGGTTTGGCTAGAAACCTAAGCTGTCGTTTCTTAAAGTTTGGGGTTGTGATGCTTATGTGAAAAAGTTTCAGCCTGATAAGCTCAAACCCAAATCGGAGAAAGTGCGTCTTCATAGGATACCCAAAAGAAACTGTTGGGTACACCTTCTATCACAGATCTGAAAGGCAAGATCTTTGTTGCTAAGAGTGGATCCTTTCTAGAGAAGAAGTTTCTCTCGAAAGAAGTGAGTGGGAGGAATGTAGAACTTGATGAGGTAATTGTACCTTCTCCCGAATTGGAAAGTAGTTCATCACAGAAATCAGTTCTAGTGATTCTACGCAATTAGTGAGGAAGCTAATGATGATGATCATGAAACTTCAGATCAAGTTACTACCGAACCTCGTAGGACAACCAGAGTATGGTCCGCACCAGAGTGGTACGGTAATCCTTTCTGGAAGTCATGTTACTAGACCATGACGAACCTACGAACTATGAGGAAGCGATGATGAGCCCAGATTCGCGAAATGGCTTAAGGCCATGAAATCTGAGATGGGATCCATGTATAAAGAACAAAGTATGGACTTTGATTGACTTGCCCAATGATTGGCGAGCCATTGAGAATAAATGGATCTTCAAGAGGAAGACGGACGCTGATAGTAGTGTTACTATCTACAAAGCTCCAAATTGTCGCAAAAAGGTTTTCGACAAGTTCAAGGTGTTGACTACGATGAGATTTTCTCACTCGTAGCGATGCTTAAGTCTGTCCGAATCATGTTAGCAATTGCCACATTTTATGAAATCTGGCAAATGGATGTCAAAACTGCATTCCTTAATGGATTTCTTAAAGAAGAGTTGTATATGATACAACAAGAAAGTTTTGTCAATCCTAAAGGTGCTAACAAAGTGTGCAAGCTCCAGCGATCCATCTATGGACTGGTGCAAGCATCTCGGAGTTGGAATATACGCTTTGATGAGTTGATCAAAGCATATGTTTATACAGACTTTTGGAGAAGCCTGTATTTACAAGAAAGTGAGTGGGAGCTCTGTAGCATTTCTGATATTATATGTGGATGACATATTGTTGATCGGAAATGATACTGAATTTCTGGATAGCATAAAAGGATACTTGAATAAGAATTTTTCAAAGAAAGACCTCGTGAAGCTGCTTACACATTGAGCATCAAGATCTATAGAGATAGATCAAGACGCTTGATAAGATTTTCAATGAGTACATACCTTGACAAGATTTTGAAGTAGTTCAAAATGGAACAGTCAAAGAAGGAGTTCTTGCCTGTGTTGCAAGGTGTGAAGTTGAGTAAAGACTCAAAACCCGACCACAACAGAAAATAGAAAGAGAATGAAAAGTCATTCCCTATGCCTCAGTCATAGGTTCTATAAAGTATGCTATGCTGTGTACCAGTCCTATTGTATACCTTAGCATGATTCTGGCAAGGGAGTACAATAGTGATCTAGGAGTAGATCACTGGACAGCGGTCAAAATTATCCTTAGAGGACTAAGGAAATATTTCTCGGTTATGGAGGTGATAAAAGAGTTCGTCGTAAAGAGTTACGTCGATGCAAGCTTTTTACATCGATCTAGATGACTCTAAGTCTCGATCTAGATACATATTGAAAGTGGGAGCAATTAGCTAGAGTAGCTCCGTAGCAGAGTATTGTAGACATAGAAATTTGCAAATACATACGGATCTGAATGTTGCAGACCCGTAGACTAAACTTCTCTCACAAGCAAAACATGATCACTCTTTGGGTGTTAATCACATAGCGATGTGAACTAGATTATTGACTCTAGTAAACCCTTTGGGTATTAGTCACATGAGATGTGAACTAATCACATAAAGATGTGAACTATTGGTGTTAAATCACATGACATGTGAACTAGATTATTGACTCTAGTGCAAGTGGGAGACTGAAGGAAATATGCCCTAGAGGCAATAATAAAGTTGTTATTTATATTTCCTTATATCATGATAAATGTTTATTATTCATGCTAGAATTGTATTAACCGGAAAACTTAGTACATGTGTGAATACATAGACAAACAGAGTGTCACTAGTTTGCCTCTACTTGACTAGCTCGTTGAATCAATGATGGTTATGTTTCCTAACCATAGACATGAGTTGTCATTTGATTAACGGGATCACATCATTAGAGAATGATGTGATTGACTTGACCCATCCGTTAGCTTAGCACGATGATCGTTTAGTTTGTTGCTATTGCTTTCTCCATAACTTATACATGTTCCTATGACTATGAGATCATGCAACTCCCGAATACCGGAGGAACACTTTGTGTGCTACCAAACGTCACAACGTAACTGGGTGATTATAAAGGTGCTCTACAGGTGTCTCCATGGTGTTTGTTGAGTTGGCATAGATCGAGATTAGGATTTGTCACTCCGAGTATCAGAGAGGTATCTCTGGGCCCTCTCGGTAATGCACATCACTATAAGCCTTGCAAGCATTGTGACTAATGAGTTAGTTGCGGATGATGTATTACGGAACGAGTAAAGAGACTTGCCGGTAACGAGATTGAACTAGGTATTGAGATACCGACGATCGAATCTCGGGCAAGTAACATACCGATGACAAAGGGAACAACGTATGTTGTTATGCGGTTTGACCGATAAAGATCTTCGTAGAATATGTAGGAACCAATATGAGCATCCAGGTTCCGCTATTGGTTATTGACCGGAGACGTGAGTCTCGGTCATGTCTACATTTCTCGAACCCGTAGGGTCCGCACGCTTAACGTTCGGTGACGATCTATTTATGAGTTTATGTGTTTTGATGTACCGAAGGTTGTTCAGATCCCGGATGTATCACGGCATGACGAGGAGTCTCGAAATGGTCGAGACGTAAAGATCGATATATTGGAAGCCTATGTTTGTGAAGGAAATATGCCCTAGAGGCAATAATAAAGTTATTATTTATTTCCTTATATCATGATAAATGTTTATTATTCATGCTAGAATTGTATTAACCGGAAACATAATACATGTGTGAATACATAGACAAACAGTATGTCACTAGTATGCCTCTACTTGACTAGCTCGTTGAATCAAAGATGGTTAAGTTTCCTAGCCATAGACATGAGTTGTCATTTGATTAACGGGGTCACATCATTAGAGAATGATGTGATTGACTTGACCCATTCCGTTAGCATAGCACTTGATCGTTTAGTTTGTTGCTATTGCTTTCTTCATGACTTATACATGTTCCTATGACTATGAGATTATGCAACTCCCGTTTACCGGAGGAACACTTTGTGTGCTACCAAACGTCACAATGTAACTGGGTGATTATAAAGGTGCTCTACAGGTGTCTCCGAAGGTACTTGTTGGGTTGGCGTATTTCGAGATTAGGATTTGTCACTCCGATTGTCGGAGAGGTATCTCTGGGCCCACTCGGTAATGCACATCACTATAAGCCTTGCAAGCATTGCAACTAATGAGTTAGTTGCGGGATGATGTATTACAGAACGAGTAAAGAGACTTGCCGGTAACGAGATTGAACTAGGTATTGAGATACCGATGATCGAATCTCGGGCAAGTAACATACCGATGACAAAGGGAACAACGTATGTTGTTATGCGGTCTGACCGATAAAGATCTTCGTAGAATATGTAGGAGCCAATATGAGCATCCAGGTTCCACTATTGGTTATTGACCGGAGACGTGTCTCGGTCATGTCTACATAGTTCTCGAACCCGTAGGGTCCGCACGCTTAAAGTTCGGTGACGATCGTAATTAGGGTTTTTGTGTTTTGATGTACCAAAGGTTGTTCGGAGTCCCGGATGTGATCACGGACATGACGAGGAGTCTCGAAATGGTCGAGACATAAAGATTGATATATTGGAAGCCTATATTTGGATATCGGAAACAGTTCCGGGTGAAATCGGGATTTTACCGGAGTACCGGGGGGTTACCGGAACCCCCCGGGGGTTAATGGGCCTACATGGGCCCTAAGGGAGAAGAGGAGGGCCGGCCAGGGCAGGCCACGCGCCCCCTCCCCCTAGTCCGAATAGGACAAGGAAGGGGGGGCCTTCCTCTTTCCCCCTTCCCCTTTCCTTCTCCAACAAGGCAAGAGGGGGGAGTCCTACTCCCGGTGGGAGTAGGACTCCTCCTAGGCGCACCCCTAGGGCCGCCGCACCTCCCCCTCTCCCTCCTTTATATACGGGGGCAAGGGGGCACCCCATGACACACAAGTTGATCTTCGTGATCGTTCCTTAGCCGTGTGCGGTGCCCCCTTCCACCATATTCCACCTCGGTCATATCGTAGCGGTGCTTAGGCGAAGCCCTGCGTCGGTAGAACATCATCACCGTCATCACGCCGTCGTGCTGACGAAACTCTCCCTCAACACTCGGCTGGATCGGAGCTCGAGGGACGTCACCGAGTTGAACGTGTGCAGAACTCGGAGGTGCCGTACGTTCGGTACTTGGATCGGTCGGATCGGGAAGACGTACGACTACTTCCTCTACGTTGTGTCAACGCTTCCGTTGCCGGTCTACGAGGGTACGTAGACAACACTCTCCCCTCTCGTTGCTATGCATCACCATGATCTTGCGTGTGCGTAGGAATTTTTTTGAAATTACTACGTTCCCCAACAGTGGCATCCGAGCCAGGTTTTATGCGTTGATGTATATGCACGAGTAGAACACAAGTGAGTTGTGGGCGATATAAGTCATACTGCTTACCAGCATGTCACACTTTGGTTTGGCGGTATTGTTGGATGAAGCGGCCCGGACCGACATTACGCGTACGCTTACGCGAGACTGGTTTTACCGCCGTGCTATGCACACAGGTGACTAGCGGGTGTCAGTTTCTCCAACTTTAGTTGAACCGAGTGTGGCTACGCCTGGTCCTTGAGAAGGTTAAAACAGCACTAACTTGACAAACTATCGTTGTGGTTTTGATGCGTAGGTAAGAACGGTTCTTGCTCAGCCCGTAGCAGCCACGTAAAACTTGCAACAACAAAGTAGAGGACGTCTAACTTGTTTTTGCAGGGCATGTTGTGATGTGATATGGTCAAGACGTGATGAGATATAAGTTGTTGTATAAGATGATCATGTTTTGTTGAAGTTATCGGCAACTGGCAGAAGCCTTATGGTTGTCTCTTTATTGCATAAGATGCAAGCGCCAAATAATTGCTTTACAATTATCGCTATGCGATAGCAATAGTTGCAAGAGCAATAGTTGGCGAGACGACCATGTGACGACACATTGATATAGATCAAGATGATGGAGATCATGGTGTCATGCCGGTGACGATGGAAATCATGACGATGTTTTGGAGATGGAGATCAAAGGCACAAGATGATGATGGCCATATCATGTCACATATTTTGATTGCATGTGATGTTTATCTTTTATGCATCTTATCTTGCTTTGATTGACGGTAGCATTATAAGATGATCTCTCACTAAATTTCAAGATAAAAGTGTTCTCCCTGAGTATGCACCGTTGCCAAAGTTCGTCGTGCCCAGACACCACGTGATGATCGGGTGTGATAAGCTCTACGTCCATCTACAACGGGTGCAAGCCAGTTTTGCACACGCAGAATACTCAGGTTAAACTTGACGAGCCTAGCATATGCAGATATGGCCTCGGAACACTGAGACCGAAAGGTCGAGCGTGAATCATATAGTAGATATGATCAACATAGTGATGTTCACCATTGAAAACTACTCCATTTCACGTGATGATCGGTTATGGTTTAGTTGATTTGGATCACGTGATCACTTAGAAGATTAGAGGGATGTCTTCTAAGTGGGAGTTCTTAAGTAATATGATTAATTGAACTTTAAATTTATCATGAACTTAGTCCTGGTAGTATTAGCATATCTATGTTGTAGATCAATAGCTCGCGTTTAGCTCCCCTGTTTTATTTTTGATATGTTCCTAGAGAAAACTAAGTTGAAAGATGTTAGTAGCAATGATGCGGATTGGATCCGTGATCTGAGGTTTATCCTCATTGCTGCACAGAAGAATTATGTCCTTAATGCACCGCTAGGTGACAGACCTATTGCAGGAGCAGATGCAGACGTCATGAACGTTTGGCTAGCTCAATATGATGACTACTTGATAGTTTAGTGCACCATGCTTAACAGCTTAGAATCGGGACTTCAAAGACGTTTTGAACGTCATGGATCATATGGATGTTCCAGGAGTTGAAGTTAATATTTCAAGCAAATACCCGAGTTGAGAGATATGAAGTCTCCAACAAGTTCTATAGCTAAAAGATGGAGGAGAATAGCTCAAGCAGTGAGCATGTGTTCAGATTGTCTGGGTACTACAATCGCTTGAATCAAGTGGGAGTTAATCTTCCAGATAAAATAGTGATTGACAGAATTCTCTAGTCACCATCACCAAGTTAGTAGAACTTCGTGATGAACTATAGTATGCAAGGGATGATGAAAACGATTCCCGAGCTTTTCATGATGATGAAATCGATGAAGGTAGAAATCAAGAAAGAGCATCAAGTGTTGATGATTAACAAGACCACTAGTTTCAAGAAAAGGGCAAAGGGAAAGAAAGGGAACTTCAAGGAATGTAACACCCTCGATGCGACTATATCTCCCACGTGTCGAGGCACGACTTAGAGGCATAATCGCATTGAAGGCATATGTCGCAAGTTAGGCAATCTTCACAACATCCCATGTAATATAATAATAAAGGGGAGATAACATAGTTGGCTTACACTCGCCACGTCAATCAAGTACATAAATAACATTACATCATCCAAACACTCATGGCCCGACTACGGCGCCAAAATAAAAGATAACCCAACATGCGACACGGTCCCGATCACCCCCAACTGGGCACCACTACTGATCATCAGGAAAGGAAACATAGTAACGTTGAGAGTCTTCGTCGAACTCCCACTTGAGCTCATACGCGTCTCCTGGAGCGGAATCATCAGGCCCTGCATCTGGTGTAATAGTAATCTGTGAGCCACAGGGACTCAGCAATCTCGCACCCTCGCGATCAAGACTATTTAAGCTTATAGGTAAGGCAAGGTAAATATAGTGGAGCTGCAGCAAGCGACTAGCAAGTATGGTGGCTAACTTATTCGCAAAAGAGAGCGAGAAGAGGAGGCAAAGCGCGAGAGAGAAACTAGAGAAGCAACCTGCGCAAACATTACTCCAACACCGTGTCCACTTCCCGGACTCCGCCGAGAAGAGGCCATCACGGTAACACACTCAGTTGATTCATTTTAATTAAGTTAAGGTTCAAGTTATCTACAACCGGACATTAACAAATTCCCATCTGCCCATAACCGCGGGCACGGCTTTCGAAAGTTCAAATCCCTGCAGGGGAGTCCCAACTTAGCCCATGACAAGCTCTCACGGTCAACGAAGGAATAGACCTCCTCCCAAGACGTTCCGATCAGACTCGGTATCTCGGTTCTTCAAGACATTTCGACAGGTTAAAACAAGACCAGCAACACCGCCCGAATGTGCCGACAAATCCCGATAGGAGCTGCACATATCTCTTTCTCAGGGCACACTCAGATTGTCCTAGGTACGGGTAGGCCAAGCCCAGAGTTGCCCCTGGTGGCCACCGGTAGCTGACAGGTGGACCAACACTCAGAGGAGCACTGGCCCGGGGGGGTTAAAATAAGATGACCTTGAGTCTAGAGAACCCAAGGGAAAGAAAAGACTAGGTGGAAAATGGTAAAACCAATGTTGGGCATTGCTGGAAAATCTTTAATCAAGGCGAACTATCAAGGGGTTCCCATTATAACCCAACCGCGTAAGGAACGCAAAATCCGGGAACATAACACCGATATGACGGAAACTAGGACGGCAAGAGTGGAACAAAACACTAGGCGAAAGGGCCGAGCCTTCCACCCTTTACCAAGTATATAGATGCATTAAGATAACATAGCAATATAATGATATCCCAACAAGTAATAAAGGTTCCAACAAGGAACGGCCTCCAATCTTCACTGCAACTAGCAACGCTATAAGGAGGGGCTGAAGCAAGCGGTAAACATAGCCAATCAACGGTTTGCTAGGACATGGTGGGTTAGAGTTTTACATGGCCAATTTGGGAGGGCTTGAAAGCAGTGGTAGGAATCGTAGCAATGGCATAGCAAAAGAGTGAGCAGACTAGCATAGCAAAGATAGTAGTGATTTCGAGGGTATGATCATCTTGCCTGCACAGTTGTCAGAGTTGACTGGATCCTCGAAAGCAAACTCAACGGGCTCCTCGTTAGCGAACTCGTCTCCCGGCTCTACCCAAACAAGACAAACAAGCAACAAGGACACAATCAACCACGTGCAAGGATCAAACAATATGATGCAAGATGGTATGCTATGCGGGATGCATATGCAAGATGTGACAGAATGCATGAACCTGGCCTCAACTTGGGAATCCAAGTGTGCCACTGGAAAGATGAGATGAAATCGCTTGAAAACGATATAAAGAACGCCGGAATCGGAGTTACGGTTTGGAAATGGCAAGCATTCAAATATGACACCGGTCTGCGATTTACAGCAAGTAGCCATCTAAATGCAATGAGATGAACATGCTACAGCACCCAAACATGACAAAAAATACATGGCAGGGATGCATTCAAGATGCTTAACAAAAGTCTAGCACTGAGCTACGGCCAATTCATCCATTAACAGGTTCAAACAAGCATGGCAAAAATGCATATGGCAAACAGATCTCAGACTTAGTGAAATTAACACTTGTCTGGAATTTCAGATCAGATAGCACTCTTCGGAGCAACAAAACTACATGCTACAGGACCCTGAACATGGCAAAGTAAAGCATGGCATGGAGCTACTCAAAAATCTTAACAAAAGTCCCTTAGTGACCTTGAGCCAAAAGGGATCAGAAAATACAATTGCAAGCATGTGAACATAGCAAAAACATAATCAGTTCTCAGACTTAGTGAAAACTGGAGCATGCTGAAACATAACTCAAGTAGGCATGTTTACGAGCTCGATGCACTCACTACGGAGCAAGTCATGACAAGATAACCATACATACATCAAGAAAACACAAAATGCAAGCTAGACATGGCAAGAACAATAACATAGCATGCACGGATCAACTACAACATCATCGGCAAAATTGCAAACAAGTTGACAATCTGCCCAGATTCACAAAGTAGCAAAAGTAGAGCTCGATTGACTCAAGCTAGGGTGCTCCATAATTACAAACAAAGACATGGATGGATAGATCACTGCAAGATTAACAAAACACCCTTACTGATCATCCTCAAAAGAGGCACGGATCACTAGGAAACAATATGAACATATGGCCATATGAGATAAACAGCTCAAGGACTTAGTAGAATTGCCAAGTCCCTGAAATCAGAATTACCAAGTGCCTCACTTGGCAAGCTTGTGCTAGTCACCACACACATCACAAAAATACATGGGTTTCTCCTCTGGAAAGATGACAAAGCCCTTAACAAAACATATGTAGAGCTCAGGGGCATAGCATGCATGCAATAATCATGGCAAAAATGACAAAAAACCTAAATGGAGTAGCAGATCTGACAATTATCTCAAGTAGCCCTCTTCCAACAGCATTTCGGGCATCAAGATGAACTCAAATGAAAATGATGCAATGGAATGAAATGATGTACTCTCAGAGATGAACATTTTGATATGCTATATGCATGAATCGGAGATGCAGATGCAAAGTTACGAGGCTATGAACAGGAGCACTTGGATCTGGGATTCAGGGACTTAGAAGAAAATCACACCCCGGGAAAAGTGGATCTCGCGGATCGGGACGGAGCGGTGCGGGGACGGGCGAGGGCGTTTGGATCAGGGACCGGTGGATCTGGTCCCGATCCGGATCCGGCCGGAATCTCGCCGGAGTTCACCGGGGAGGTGACCGGAGATGGTGGTGGAGACGGCCGGCGAGCGAGGCGAGCGGGGCGGCGGCCGGAGCAACGCAGGGCGGCGGCGCAGCGAGCACCGGGCGGCGAGGCGGGCCGCGGCGGCCGGCGCGGAGGCGGCGGGGCGGCGATGACCGGGCGGCGGGGCGGCGCGGTCCGGCGATGGCGGCGCGGTCTGGCCGAGCCTCGGGCATGAGGAGGCGGGGCGAGGGAGCAGGCCGCGGGGGCCGGCTCCGTGCTCCCGGGCCGTGGCGGCGGCTGGCGGCGGAGGTGCCATGTGGCAGCCTGCCACTGGTGTGGGCGGGCGGCGGACGGTGTCCGGCCGGCACGGACGTGTCCGGCGCGGCGCGGTGGATATATTTAGGGTTAGAGGAAGGGGAAGATCCGTGAATTTCGGGAGGGGACTTTAAATAGAGGTAGAGGGAGCTAGGAGAGTCCAAATGAGGTGCGGTTTGCGGCCATGCGATCGTGATCGAACGCTCTAGATGATGGAGCAGGTTTAGGTGGGTTTTGGGCCAAATTGGAAGGGTGTTGGGCTGCAACACACACGCGGCCTTTTCGGTCCCTCGGTTAACCGTTGGAGTATCAAACGAAGTCCAAAAGGTACGAAACTTGACAGGCGGTCTACCGGTAGTAAACCAAGGCCGCTTGGCAAGTCTCGGTCCAATCCGGCAATGTTTAATCCCCACACACGAAAGAAAGGTAGAAATGACCACCATAGGAGAACGAAGCGCCGGAATGCAAAACGGACAACGGGGAAAATGCTCGAATGCATGAGACGAACACGTATGCAAATGCAATGCACATGATGACATGATATGAGATGCATGACAACGACCACAACACATGGAGAAAAAGACCCGAACCCGAGAAAATATAATAACTTAAACGCCGGAAACGGCAAGAGTTGGAGTACAAATTGGGAAAGTTACATCCGGGGTGTTACAAAGAAGAACGACAAGCAAGTTGCTGCTCAAGTGAAGAAGCCCAAGTATGGTCCTAAGCCTGAGACTAAGTGCTTCTACTGCAAAGGGACTGGTCACTGGAAGCAGAACTGCCCCAAGTATTTGGCGGATAAGAAGGATGGCAAAGTAAACAAAGGTATATTTGATATACAGATTAATGATGTGTATTTTACTAGTGTTCGTAGCAACCCCTCGGTATTTGATACTGGTTCAGTTGCTAAGAGTAGTAACTTGAAACGGGAGTTCCAGAATGAACAGAGACCAGTTAAGGGTGAAGTGACGATGTGTGTTGGAAGTGGTTCCAAGATTGATATGATCATCATCGCACACTCCCTATAATTTCGGGATTAGTGTTGAACCTAAATAAGTGTTATTTGGTGTTTGCGTTGAGCATGAATATGATTTTATCATGTTTATTGCAGTACGGTTATTCATTTAAGTAAGAGAATAAATTGTTGTTCTGTTTACATGAATAAAACCTTCTTTGGTCATACACCCAATGAAAATGGTTTGTTGGATCTCAATTGTGGTGATACACATTCTCATAATATTGAAGCCAAAAGATGCAAAGTTAATAATGATAGTGCAACTTATTTGTGGCACTGCCGTTTAGGTCATATTGGTGTAAAGCGCATGAAGAAAATCCATGCTGATGGGCTTTTGGAATCACTTGATTATGAATCAGTTGATGCTTGCGAACCGTGCCTCATGGGCAAGATGACTAAGACTCCTTTCTCCGGAACAATGGAGCAAGCAACTGATTTATTGGAAATAATACATACTGATGTATGCAGTTCGATGAATGTTGAGGCTCGCGGCGGGTATCATTATTTTCTGATCTTCACAGATGATTTGAGAAGATATGAGTATATCTACTTGATGAAAGGGATGTCTGAAGGCGATTAAGTTGGGTAACGCCAGGGTTTTCCCAGTCACGACGTTGTAAAACGACGGCCAGTGAATTGTAATACGACTCACTATAGGGCGAATTCGAGCTCGGTACCCGGGGATCGCAGAAGTAAAATATTTGAGTTACGAGTTTGGCCTTCAGTTAAAACAATGTGAAATAGTTTCACTACTCACGCCACCTGGAACACCACAGTGTAATGGTGTGTCCGAACGTCATAACCGTGGTTTATTAGATATGGTGCGATCTATGACGTCTCTTGCTGATTTACCGCTATCGTTTTGGGATTATGCATTAGAGACAGCTACATTCACGTTAAATAGGGCACCATCTAAATTCGTTGAGACGACACCGTATGAACAATGGTTTGGCAAGAAACCTAAGCTGTCGTTTCTTAATGTTTAAGGTTGCAATGCTTATGTGAAAAAGTTTCAACCTGATAAGCTCAAACCCAAATCAGAGAAGTGCGTCTTCATAGGATACCCAAAAGAAAATCTTGGGTACACCTTCTATCACAGATATGAAGGCAAGATATTCGTTGCTGAGAATGGATCCTTTCTAGAGAAGGAGTTTCTTTCGAAAGAAGTGAGTGGGAGAGAAGTAGAACTTGATGAGGTAACTGTACCTGCTCCCTTATTGGAAAGTAGTTCATCACAGAAATCTATTCCTGTGACTACTACACCAATTAGTGAGGAAGCTAATGATGATGATCATGTAACTTCAGATCAAGTTACTACCGAACCTCGTAGGTAAACCAGAGTGAGATCCGCACCAGAGTGGTATGGTAATCCTATTCTGGAGGTCATGTTACTTGACCATGACGAACCTACGAACTATGAGGAAGCGATGATGAGCCCAGATTGAATGGCTTGAGGCCATGAAATCTGAGATGAGATCCATGTATAAGAACAAAGTATGGACTTTGATTGACTTGCCCAAAGATCGGCGATCCATTAAGATTAAATGGATCTTCAAGAGGAAGACGGACACTGATAGTAGTGTTACTATCTACAAAGCTAGAATTGTCGCAAAAAGGTTTTCGACAAGTTCAAGGTGTTGACCATGATGAGAATTTCTCACTCGTATCTATGCTTAAGTCTGTCCGAATCATGTTAGCTATTGCCGCATTTTATGAAATCTGGCAAATGGATAAACAAAACTGCATTCCTTAATAGGATTTATTAAAGAAGAGTTGTATATGATGCAACCAGAAGGTTTTGTCGATCCTAAAGGTACTAACAAAATATGCA
Organism: Triticum urartu; assembly: GCF_003073215.2. Taxonomy (NCBI): domain Eukaryota; kingdom Viridiplantae; phylum Streptophyta; class Magnoliopsida; order Poales; family Poaceae; genus Triticum; species Triticum urartu. Next base: position 480,090,766 of record NC_053023.1, read on the forward strand.
AGCTCCGGCGATCCATCTATGGACTGGTGCAAGCATCTCGAGTTGGAATATACGCTTTGATAAGTTGATCAAGGCATATAGTTTTATACAGACTTGCGGTGAAGCCTGTATTTACAAGAATGTGAGTGGGAGCACTACAACATTTCTGATAAGTATATGTATGACATATTGTTGATCGGAGATGATGTAGAATTATTTTGCAAAGCATAAAGGAATGTTTGAAAGGAGTTTTTTCAAAGAAAGACCTCGGTGAAGCTGCTTACATATTGAGCATCAAGATCTATAGAGATAGATCAAGACGCTTGATAAGTTTTTCAATGAGTACATACCTTGACAAGATTTTGAAGTAGTTCAAAATGGAACAGTCAAAGGAAGAGTTCTTGCCTGTGTTACAAGGTGTGAAACTGAGTAAGACTCAAAACCCGACCACAACAGAAGATAGAGAGAGAATGAAAGTCATTCCCTATGCCTCAGCCATAGGTTCTATAAAGTATGCCATGCTGTGTACCAGACCTATTGTATACCCTGCCCTGAGTTTGGCAAGGGAGTACAATAGTGATCTAGGAGTAGATCACTGGACATTTGTCAAAAACATCCTTAGTGGAATAAGGATATGTTTCTTGATTATGGAGGTGACAAAAGGTTCATCGTAAAGGGTTACATCAATGCAAGTTTTGACACTGATCCAGATGACTCAAAGTCTCAATCTGGATATGTATTGAAAGTGGGAGCAATTAGCTAGAGTAGCTCCGTGTAGAGCATTGTTGACATAGAAATTTGCAAATTACATACGGATCTGAATGTGGCAGACCCGTTGACTAAACTTCCCTGACAAGCAAAACATGATCACACCTTAGTACTCTTTGGGTATTAATCACATAGCAATGTGAACTAGATTATTGACTCTAGTAAACCCTTTGGGTGTTGGTCACATGACGATGTGAACTATGGGTGTTAATCACATGGTAATGTGAACTATTGATGTTAAATCACATGGCGATGTGAACTAGATTATTGACTCTAGTGCAAGTGGGAGACTGAAGGAAATATGCCCTAGAGGCAATAATAAAGTCATTATTTGTTTCCTTATATCATGATAAATGTTTATTATTCATGCTAGAATTGTATTAACTCAAAACATAATACATGTGTGAATACATAGACAAACAGTGTGTCACTAGTATGCCTCTACTTGACTAGCTCGTTGAATCAAAGATGGTTAAGTTTCCTAGCCACAGATATGAGTTGTCATTTGATTAACGGGGTCACATCATTAGAGAATGATGTGATTGACTTGACCCATTCCATTAGCATAGCACTTGATCGTTTACTTTGTTGCTATTGCTTTCTTCATGACTTATACACATTCCTATGACTATGAGATTCTGCAACTCCCGTTTACCGGAGGAACACTTTGTGTGCTACCAAATGTCACAACATAACTGGGTGATTATAAAGGTGCTCTACAGGTGTCTCCGAAGGTACTTGTTGGGTTGGCGTATTTCGAGATTAGGATTTGTCACTCTGATTGTCGGAGAGGTATCTCTGGGCCCACTCGGTAATGCACATCACTATAAGCCTTGCAAGCATTGCAACTAATGAGTTAGTTGCGGGATGATGTATTACGGAAAAATAGATGAGCATACTAACACATACGTGGCGAGTAGAATGGATTTGGGAGTCAGGGTTTCTGTATGGGGTTAGGGATTGGGATAGGGACGATGGCTATGGGGGACTACATGAAGAACCGGCCAGGGGGGAGGCTCCCATGACATTCGGCGATGGAGGGGCACCACGGTGATGGCAAAAGCGGGCGGCCATGGGCGGCGGACAGTGGGACAAGCGGGGAGGTGGGTGGGCGGCGTGATGCGAGGCAGCAGGACTTGGCCACATGCGGGGGAGGAGTGGATCTGTCGGCCGGAGAGAACGGAGAAGAAGGAGAAGGGCGGAGAGGGGCTGACCCGCGGCGCCGGAAGCTCTGCTTCATGGGCCAGTTCGCCTCTTCTCTTGCTCGCCGCTCTACCTCTTCTTTTCGTGAGCGCGGTCGAAGGGGTAAGTGTGGGCACATTACCGAATATCACAACGAAAATCTAGCTTGGCCCCTCCGAATTCGGGAACAGAGAGGCGGGCTTTCGAGCGGGCCATCGAATATTTCGGGCCAATTCCGTGGACTCGATTCCAAGTGCATCTGAACAGCAGAATTCTGCATCCAATGCCAGTATCAATATCTTGCCCTGAATATCAACATCCAAACATATTGTTAGAGAACTTGTTTATGTACTATGTGGAGGACAATGGGTGAAGTGGGCCTACTACATTTGTATTATTTACGTATTAGGAGAGACGAACAAACGGTACAGGAGAAGTTCTTGTTTTTCTTGTTTTTTTAATGTTTATGTTTCTACTATTGTGTTTGATTTTTCGTTGGATAAAAATACTTTAAATGTATATGTATATCTTTCTTGCTGCTTGTATGTGTTTGTCGGTTTTATTCTCTAATCAATGGAAAATGAATTTGAAATCACTTGCAGATTTTTGTTAACTAAGACTACATCATAATTAACAAAAAAGTAATAGTGATTGGAAGAGCGCAGAGGATAAAATACAAGGCAGGGGAGATTTTTAGACTACGGTAACAAGCTATAGTTCTTATCAAGTCTTGTCTATCAAGCCTTTTCTTCTGGGAAAATTTCCGATCTATTCATCTTTAATCATAGCAGTATACCGAGTACCAGAAATAATAAAAATTACATCCAGATCCGTAGACCACCTAGCGACGACTACAAGCACTGAAACGAGGCAAAGGCACGCCGCCGTCATCGCCCCTCCATCGCCGGAGTCGGGCACAACTTGTTGTAGTAGACAGTCGGGAAGTCGTCGTGCTAAGACCCCGTAGGACCAGTGCATCAGAACAGCAACCGCCACAGATGAAGAATAACATAGATTAGAAGGATCCAATTTGAAGACACGCTAATGTAGATGAACAACGACAAGATTCGAGCAAATCCACCAAAGATAGATCCTTCGGAGACACTCCTCCACACTCCCACCAAAGGTGTTAGACGCACCGCTGGAACGGTGCCTAGGTGGGGATACCTTTATTCCATCTTCGGGGAGCCGCCGCCGTCTCGTCTTTCAGAGCTGGACACAAACCCTAGCAAAATTGAAAGAAACGACTAAAAATGGAGCCCTGCCATCGGCCCTTGCCGAGATCCACCGCGCCCCCATGGCTCTAGGGCCACCGGAGAGGAGGCAGATCTGCGGCGGTGCCAGCAGGAGGCAGAAACCCTAACTTTTTTCGTGGAGTGTCTATCAAGCCCTTACATTTCGTGTCTATGTTTGCTATTGCTGAAGGTCTGCTCGTAATAGATCTTAATACTATGAATGTGCGTTTGTTGATGAAGTTGTTATTTGTTCATCTAATTAAAAAAATGTTCACCAAATTCAAAATTTGTTCATCATTCTCAAAAAATATTCCTCAAATTCAAAAAAAATTCATTCATTTCTGAAAATGTTCATAGTATTCAAGAATTATTAATTCAAAAAAAATTCATCCATTGTTTAAAAAAAATCATCTAACTCAAAAAAAGTTCACCGTATTCAAAATTTATTTACCATTACTTTAAAAACTATTCATAAAATTCAAAAAATGTTCACTCCTTTATCAAAAAGTTCATCTGATTATTAAAAAATGTTGTTCAACTGAGCACTTGTGCATCAAGCTACAAAAATGTTCATCAGATTCAAAACAATTCATCTGATAATTTTTTCCACTAAAATCCAAATTAATGAACATTTTTTGAAATCACGAATATTTTTTGGAAATTGCAGACATTTTTTGAAATCTCAAACTTTTTGAAAATTCATGAAAATTATTCAAATTCAGGGATATTTTTGGCTCCATGAAAATTTTCGGACTTTGCATTTTTCTGAATTTTAGAACTAGTTTGAAACCCTGATTTATTTAAATTGTTATATAAGAAAAAACAAATACAGAAAAAATTGAAAACACGAAACAAGAAAATAGGGGGCGCCACGCTACCGCTTAAGGGCTGGCCCAAATGGGTGTTTAAGGGGAGTGACGGGTGCTTGTTGTGTCCGCGACGACAATTTATCGCCTTAAGCGATACAAAGTAGCTTCAATCGCAGAAGCTTTCTCCTCCCTCACGTCAAATTGGGCCAGCCCATCCACGTGCGCGCAATGTAATAAAAAGAGCAAAGAAATGCGCGAGAACGAGGGAGAGAACCCGCATGTGCATGCCGCACTAACCACTTCAGCAAGTTCCCTTCGTGATAAGAATTAGGGGCACATTCTACTTGAGGCTACAGCAGCAGTTTTCTTCGGGTTATTTTTCTTTTTTCTTTTTGATTTTTGACAGGGTTTTCTTTGTTTTTTGTTTGGTTTCCTTTTTGTTCTCCATATATGTTTCGATTTATTTTTCTCTCTTCATCATTTGTTTGGTTTTCTTTTTTATTCTCCACATTATTTTGGTTTCCTTTTTCTCTCTTAATTTTTTGTTTAGTTTTCCTTTTTCTTCTCCATTTTTAGTTTTTTGTATTTCTTATGTTTGTTTTTGATTTTACTCTAAATTTTCATATATGTTACATATTTTTAATAAGTGATCAATATTTTTTTCTACATGTTCACTATTTTTAACACTTATTTAACATTTTTAAATACTTGCTCAACATTTTAATACTTATTTAACATTTTTTAAATACCCGATCAAAATTTTTTTAATTCTTATTCAACATTTTTAAATACTCATTGAACATTTGAAGTACTTATTCAACATTTTCTGAATATTCGTTCAACAATTTTTAATACTTGTTCAACATTTGTCAAATACTTATTCAACATTTTTAATATTTGTTCAACATTTTCCAAATACTTGTCCATCATTTTTCAAATACTTGTTCAACATATTAAATACTTTTTCAACATTTTTCAAATACTCGTTCAAAATTTCAAATACTTCTTCAACATTTTAAAGTACATTCTAAACATTTTTCAAATACTTGTTTATTCGACATTTTGAAATACTTGTTCGACATTTTAATACTTATTTACAAATTTCAAATAGTAGTTTAACATTTTCAAATACTTTGTCAACATTTTTTAAAACATTTTTAACATTTTTTAAATACTTGTTCAACATTATTCTAAATGTGTTTAAAAAGTAAAGAGAAAAACGAGAACAGAAAACAGAAAAAATGCTTTGTTTCCGCGCCGCTAGGCCGGCCCATGTGGGTTCCCCAAGACACGAGGCGTCCCTGTGCGCTCGGTGAAAGCGACAAATAGGAGGTCCCGTCTGAGACCTCCTAGTCTATGCTCACGGCGCCAGAGACACCTATTAGCACTCACACCTGCGCGTTGTTGGCCGGCCCAGCTACGCCTGATTAACCGGTTCACACATAACTAAGTTTTCAAGTTGACTGTGGACTAGATCCTCAAGAAGAAAGTTGACTGTGGACTATTTGTCAAGAAAAAGGTTGACTCTGGGCTATGGAAAACCTATTTAAAAATAAAAAGAGTCTTAAAAGTTTGAAAAAGATCCTGGGTTTTGGAAAAGGATCCTATTTTTGTGATATTTTTGGAAAAAAAATCAGAAATTTAGAAAAATTTAATAAATTTGAAAGAGTTAAAGAATTGGGAAAAAGTTTAGGATTTGAAAAAACACTCATGAATTCAAAAAAGATTTTGAAAGTTGTTTGCGAATTTGGGAAAGTTCATGACATTTGAAAAAATAATTGGAAATTTGATTTTTATAGATTTAGAAAAAATTAATTCAGTTGAAAAATGTTCGCAAATTTGATAAAGTTATCATAAACTTGAAAAAATATGGATTTGAAAAAATATTCAGGAATTTGAAAAATTAAAACTATTAAAATTGTTCAGGAATTTGGAAAATGTTCAGAGATTGAAGAAAAAATCATGATTTCAAAAAACTTAATTAATTTCAAAAGGAATAGAAAAATGAAAAATGTCCCGAACTCGTCCTGGAAGAAACCAGGGGGAAACCTCGTGAGAAAAAACTGATGGAACCTTCTAGAAGATTCCCAAACAAGTGAGAAAAATATCTGCATCGATTGGTCGAACTAGCATACAAGAAACTGGCGCATGCGATGTATGGTTCGAACGAGAAAGAAAATAATGGGCCAAGCCCAAGGTCGACTAGGGGTGGGTGCTAGGTTGCAAAACACTAGTAACTGGCGCTTAAGGGGCTAAATAGGAACTAGTGAAAACTCAAGTATTAGTGTGATTTTCTGTTCGGCGCCAATAGCGCCCATTACAGAGAGCTCCTGGTAGTCGCTCATGGGCGTCAAAAAAGGACGATGCCGCACTAGTGCGTCTCTAGGCTTGCGATGTTGCGGCCTAGTCAGCTGGTGTGTACGATGGACTTGGTTGCTGGTCACGCTCTTCCGTGCCCCGTCGATCGTCTGGTCCATTCGTTCGGTTTTCTTCACGTGGATATGGGTGCGAGTGCTTGGTTAACTTCGGAACAAGGTAGGGAACAACACATATCGTATGAGAGAAAAATCACAGTCACAGGGTAACTAGACAGGTAAATAAAACGAATACCCCATAAAGCATGGCCATTAGGAAATCCAGAGAGCTCGCTTCAGCCGTGTGTGTGTTGAGTGAGTCCGTGCATGATTCTTTCTCTCGCTGGAGAAGTATGATGTGGACGTTGCTAGACCTTGATGCCGCTGATTCTGCCCGACTGGCGTGCTTTGAAATACCTATATTTGGGTGCTACGAAACATGGTCAACTCAGTTGTGGTCCATCCGTCCTTCCTTGCCCGTTTGGCATAAGGTTGCGATATGTTGTGTCAGTCCCGCTAGCGGTTGGCGTCGTAGCTGCCCGGCTCTTTCTTTGATTTCGGTGTGTTTCCTTCCTTCCTACCCAGCTCGTGTCCGTGTGGGGCTCTGGTCATTACCTAAGGTTGTCGTATGGTGTGTGGGACCATCAAGTCTAATAGTTTCTGCCTATTTCTTTGTGGTCAGTTTCCTTTCTTCCTGCATGTTCGATTGTTTGCCCGCATTAGTCAGGTGCACGCTTGGCGTGCTGGTTCATGATTTTTCCTATGGGTAGAGAGATTCTAGAATGTTCCCATTCGTAGCTTCATTAGTCGACTCATTGGCATGGGGAAGTGCGTCCGTGCATAGGCTAGGCGCGTTCTGTCCCATCACCTGCCCTACTAGATAGATGAAGTCGCGTAGGCCGCTGGACTGCTAGAGGTTTCATTGGTGAAATGGTGGTGTGTATTGGTTGAAGTGCCGAGAGTGCGTCGTTCCATCGTGAGCCGCGTCAGATGTGTATGTCTAAGGCGATGAGTGGGCTGCATTGGGCTTCCTTTTGCTTGTGTTCTTCCAAGTTGGGTGTTGGGTTGTGGCATGGATTATTTCCATCACGTCCCCTTGGACAGAGGGAATGTTTTGAGGTGTGAGCCCGGTCTTTAGACGTTGCGTTTGCAAAACTGTAGAGAGAAACACTATGCTTCCATGTGTAGAAGAGACAGACGAGGATAATTCAGTATGGAGCCTGTTTTGGATAGGCTCATTGTGCAAGGTGAATTACGTCCCATACGGTGAGCTAATGTCCTTTGACACAACCTTGTCTACAAGTGTCTATGCCCTACCATGTGCATAGGGGTTGACAACTGTGTGTCAATGATACGTCTCCATCGTATCTACTTTTCCAAACACTTTTGCTCTTGTTTGGACTCTAAGCATGATTTGAATGAAACTAACCCCATCTGACGCTGTTTTTAAGCAGAACTACCATGATGTTGTTCTTGTGCAGAAATAAAAGTTCTCGGAATTGGACAAAACTTTTTGGAGATTCTTTATGGAGTAAATAAAAAAATACTGGAGCAAAGACCTACGGAAGGGGACCCAACAGCTGCCCACAAGGCACTTGGGTGCGGCCACTCCCTTGGCGCTCCCAAGTACCTTGTGGGGCCCATGTGGCTCCGTTGACCCTAATCTCAAGCCTATAAATTCTTATTTTCCAAAAAAAAATAACAGAAGAAGTTTCATCGCGTTTTACGATACAGAGTCGCGGCCACCACCTGTTCTTCATTAGGAGGCCATATCTAGAGTCCGTTCGGGGCTCCCGAGAGAGGGATTCATCGCCATCATCATCAGAACCCTTCTTCATCACCAGTTTCATGATGCTCACCACCGGGAGTGAGTAATTCCTTCATAGGCTTGTTGGGCGGTGATGGGGTTGGATGAGATTTGGCATGTAATTGAGTCAATTTGTTAGGGCTTGATCCCTAGTATCCACTTTGTTCTAAGATTGATGTTGCTATGACTTTTCTATGCTTAATGCTTGTCACTAGGGCCCGAGTGCCATGATTTCAGATTTGAACCATTTATATTTCATGAATATATTTAAGTTCTTGATCCTACCTTGCAAGTTATACGCACCTATTACGTGTTATGATCCGCATACCTCAAGGTGACAATAATTGAGATTATTTTCGGTGATTATCATAGTTTGAGGAGTTCATGTATTCACTATGTGCTAATGCTTTGTTTCGGTTCTCTATTAAAAGGAGGCTTCAATATCCCTTAGTTTCCTTATGGACCTCGCTGCCATGGGAGGGTAGGACAAAAGATATCATGCAAGTTCTTATCATAAGCACGTATGACTATATACGGAATACATGCCTACATTACATCGATGAATTGGAGCTAGTTCTGTGTCGCCCTAGGTTGTGATTGCTACATGATGAATGTCATCCAACACAAATGCCCATCACTGATCCAATGCCTACTCTTTTCATACACTAATCTTTGCTAAGTTACTTTCGCTGTTGTTGCCGTTACAATGACTACAAAAATGCCACTATTACCATTATTGTTACTGTTGCTAATGTTACTGCTACTATCAAACTATCATACTACTATGCTGCTGATCACTCTGTTGCAGATATTTAGTTCTCCAGGTGTGGTTGAATTGACAACCCAACTATTAATACTTGTGAATATTCTTTGGCTCCCCTTGTGCCCAATCAATAAATTTGGCTTGAATACTCTACCCTCAAAAACTTTTGTGATCCCCTATACTTGTGGGTTATAAAGACCTTTTTCTAGTGCCATTGCCGGGAAGCATAGCTTTATTTGCTGAGTCACTTGGGATTTATATCTGTTGAGTCACTATGAATAATTTGAAATATGATAGAACCAAGATCGTACCCTCTAAGACGAGGGGAGGTAAGGAACTGTCATCTAGTTATGCACTTGATTCACCTTCTGTTTTGAATAGGCTTGCGACACCATCACCTGCTATTAATTTTGATATGTTGCAAGTAATTGATGATGCTACTTCTGCTATGAATGATGCTATTGATGATGCTAGTACTCTGCTTAATGAAACTGTGCCACTAGGTGGATTTCTTGTTGAACAACTTGCTAAAGCTAAAGAAATTGAAAATGCTGAAACCAATGAAATTTATGATTCACCTATTGGACCTAGCTCTCCTAGAATTGAAATGCCTAACATACATGTGGGTTATGTTATGAATGAGGAGATAGCTAGAGACTTTGTTTCTTGTAATGATAGAGAGGATGTTAAGAAACTACTATGTAAGCTGAAAGAAAAATCTCTGAATGCAAGAATGAAATATGATCCTAAATTTTCCACATGACCTATCTTTGTTACTGATAAGGATTATGAATTCTTTGTCGATCTTGCGTTAATTACTTTGGTTGAATCTGATCCTTTTCATGGTTATGAATCTGAAACTGTTGTGGCACATCTTACTAAACTGAATGATATAGCCACCCTATTTGCTCATGAGGAAAAAAATCACTACTACTATATCCTTAAGTTGTTTCTTTTCTCATTGAAGGGTGATTCTAAGATATGGTTTAATACTCTTGCTCCTGGTTGTGTGTAGTCCCTAGGATATGATATATTAACTACTGCAGGATGCTGCTAATGCGACACTACAATCAGAGACCCTTCGACGAAACTGCGTGCATGCATTAATCACAAACAGGGATGTAATAAACCATCAAAAACGATACAAAACTTTTGCGATGGTGGAGACATCAAACATGATTCAGATTATAGTTGCATGTGCGATGCGTGGCATACAATTCACTCGAATGAACTATTTGCGATGAGCATAACATCAGAAACAGTCAGCCAGATGAAGGTGTGTGCGGTATACAATATATAGTTCACTTGGATGAACTGTTTGTGATTAGGTAACACAACAGAAATGGTCAGCTAGATCAATGTGTGTGCGATATACGACATATTGTTCACTTGGATGAATTGTTTTTGATTAGGCAACACAACAGAAACAGTCAGCCAGATCAAGGTGTGTACGATAGAAGTCATACACTTCACACAAATGAACTTTTTGCGATTAGCCACAACAAACAGAAACGGCTAGACAGATCAAGGTGTGTGCACTAGCCGAACACACATTCTAATTAAAAGAAGTGATGGTAATAATGAGCGCACATGGTTGATAGAACAAGTAGTGTGTTAACATCGCCAATTGCGGTGCATCATATGCTGCAAACACCACGTACGCATCCAAGAACGCATGCCCATGTTAAGCCATCCGGGAATTGTGCCGCACTTTGAAACAAGAACCGTTAATGAATTTTGAGCTTACTTCCCATCACATTCCAAATTACCACGCTATATTTAATTGCAAACCTATTCACACCGATCAAAACCCAAATAGTTTCCCACTTAGCGGCGTATTACCCAGTTATAAATACTACCTACTCCAAGATGACTGCACATTCCTCCTCAATTCCTCATTAACATAAACAAACAAGTCTTTCATCGTCGTTCCTTTGCGTCTGCCATGGCCAGCATGAGTTCTGGGTCGAGAAATTACTACCAGGGAGAGGCGTGTTGGAAATATGCCCTAAATGCAATAATAAAGTAGTTATTATTATATTTCCTTGTTCATGATAATCATTTATTATCCATTTTATAATTGTATTGACTGGAAACTCAAATACATGTGTGGACATAGACAACCACATGTCCCTAGTGAGCCTCTACCGGACTAGCTCATTGATCAAAGATGGCTATGGTTTCCTAGCCATATACATGAGTTGTCATTTGATAACGGGATCACATCATTAGGAGAATGATGTGATGGACAAGACCCAAACTATAAGCCTAGCATATGATCGTATCATGTTTATTGCTATCGTTTTCTGCATGTCAAGTATCTGTTCCTATAACCATGAGATCATGATACTCACTAACACCGGAGGAATACCTTGTGTGTATCACATGTCACAACGTAACTGGGTGACTATAAATGTGCTCTACAGGTATCTCCGAGGGTGTCTGTTGAGTTGGCATGGATCAAGAGCTGGATTTGTCACTTCATATGTCGGAGAGGTATCTCAGGGCCCACTCGGTAATACAACATCACAATGAGCTTGCAAGCAATGTGTGATACGTCTCCAACGTATCTATAGTTTTTGATTGTCCAGTGCTATTATATTATCCGTTTTTGATGTTTTATATGCATTAATATGTTATTTATTATTATTTTTGAGACTACGTTATTAACCCAAAGCCTAGTGCCAGTTTCTGTTTTTTCCTTGTTTTTGAGTTTTACAAAAAAGGAATATCAAACGGAGTCCAAATGGAATAAAACATTCGTGATGTTTTTTCTTGGACCAGAAGACACACATATGACTTGTAGATGAAGTCAGAGGAGTCCCGAGGAAGCCACAAGCCTCAGGGGGGCACCCTGAGGCCTTGTGGGCCCCTCGGAGCTCCTCCAACCCTAATTCTTGGCCTATAAATTCGGAAATATTCCCAAAAAACCAGAAGCGTCCACCAAAAATACTTTTCCACCGCCCTAACCTTCTTTATCCATGAGATCCCATCTCGGGACCTTTTTCGGCACCCTGCCGGAGGGGGATTCGATCACGGAGGGCTTCTACATAACCTCTATTGCCCTTCCGATGAAGCGTGAGTAGTTTACCACAGACCTACGGGTCCATAGCTAGTAGCTATATGGCTTTTTCTCTCTCGTTGGTCCTCAATACCATGTTCTCCTCGATGTTCTTCGAGATCTATCCAACGTAATATTATTTTGCGGTGTGTTTGTCGAGATCCGATGAATTGTGGATTTATGATCAGTTTATCTATGAATATTATTTGAATCTTCTCTAAATTTTTATATGCATGATTTGATATGTTTGTATTTCTCTCCGAATTATCGATTTGGTTTGCCCAATTAGATTGGTTTTTCTTGCAATGGGAGAGGTGCTTAGTTTTGGGTTCAATCTTGCGATGATCGCACCCAGTGACAAAGTAGGGGTAGCGAGACACGTATTGTATTGTTGCCATCAAGGGTAAAAAATGGGATTTTCATCATATTGCTTGAGATTATCCCTCTACACCATGTCATATTACTGAAGGCGCTACCCTGTTCTTATGAACTTAATACTCCAGATGCATGCTGGATAGCGGTCGATGTGTGGAGTAATAGTAGTAGGTGCAGGCAGGAGATAGTCTACTTGACACGGACGTGATGCCTATATTCATAATCATTGCCATGGATATCATCATAACTTTGTGCTTTTCTACCAATTGCTCGACAGTAATTTGTTCACCCACATGTTGGAAATTTGCCCTAGAGGCAATAATAAAATGGTTATTATTATATTTCTTTGTTCATGATAATTGTCTATTGTTCATGCTATAATTGTGTTATCCAGAAATCGTAATACATGTGTGAATACATAGACCACAACACGTCCCTAGTGAGCCTCTAGTTGACTAGCTCGTTGATCACAGGATAGTCATGTTTTCCTGACTATGGACATTAGATGTCATTGATAACAGGATCACATCATTAGGAGAATGATGTGATGGACAAGACCCAATCCTAAGCTTAGCTCAAAGATCGTGTAGTTCGTTTGCTGTAGCTTTTCTGAATGTCAAGTATCATTTCCTTAGACCATGAGATTGTGCAACTCCTGGATACCGTAGGAGTACCTTGGGTGTGCCAAACGTCACAACGTAACTGGGTGACTATAAAGGTACATTACAGGTATCTCCGAAAGTGTCTGTTGGGTTGGCATGAATCGAGACTGGGATTTGTCACTCCGTATGATGGAGAGGTATCTCTGGGCCCACTCGGTAATGCATCATCATAATGAGCTCAATGTGATCAAGTGGCTGATCACGGGATCATGCATTACGGTACGAGTAAAGTGACTTGCCGGTAACAGGACTGAACAAGGTATTGGGATACTGACGATCGAGTCTCGGGCAAGTAACGTACCGATTGACAAAGGGAATTGTATACGGATTGATTGAATCCTCGACATCGTGGTTCATCCGATGAGATCATCGTGGAGCATGTGGGAGCCAACATGGGTATACAGATCCCGCTATTGGTTATTGACCGGAGAGGCTTCTCGGTCATGTCTGCATGTCTCCCGAACCCGTAGGGTCTACACACTTAAGGTTCGGTGACGCTAGGGTTGTAGAGATATTAGCACATGGTAACCCGAAAGTTGTTCGGGGTCCCGGATGAGATCCCGGACATCACGAGGAGTTCCGGAATGGTCCGGAGGTAAAAATTCATATATAGGAAGTCCAGTTTCGGCCATCGGGAAGGTTTCGGGGGTCACCGGTATTGTACCGGGACCACCGGAAGGGTCCCGGGGGTCCACCGGGTGGGGCCACCTATCCCGGATGGCCCCATGGGCTGAAGTGGGAGGGGAACCAGCCCCTAGTGGGCTGGTGTGGCCCCCTTGTGCCTCCCCCTGCGCCTAGGGTTGGAAACCCTAGGGGTGGGGGGCGCCACCCTTGCCTTGGGGGGCAAGGCACCCCCTTTGGCCGCCGCCCCTCCTAGGAGATTGGATCTCCTAGGGCCGGCGCCCCCCCTAGGCACCCTATATATAGTGGGGGGGAGGGAGGGCTGCGAACCCAAGCCCCTGGCCTCTCCCTCTCCCTCCCGTGACACTCCTCCGTCTCCCAGCGCTTGGCGAAGCCCTGCTGAGATCACCGTTGCTTCCACCACCACGCCGTCGTGCTGCTGGATCTTCATCAACCTATCCTCCCCCCTTGCTGGATAAAGTTGGAGGAGACGTCTTCCCAACCGTACGTGTGTTGAACGCGGAGGTGCTGTCCGTTCGGCACTTGGTCATCGGTGATTTGAATCATGTCGAGTACGACTCCATCAACCCTGTTCTCTTGAACGCTTCCGCTCGTGATCTACAAGGGTATGTAGATGCACTCCTCTTTCCCTCGTTGATAGATGACTCCATAGATTGATCTTGGTGATGCATAGAAAATTTTAAAATTCTGCTACGTTCCCCAACAGTGGCATCATGAGCTAGGTCTATGCGTAGTTACTATGCACGAGTAGAACACAAAGTAGTTGTGGGCGTCGATATTTTCAATTATCTTGTCGTTACTAGTCTTATCTTGATTGGGCGGCATCGTGGGATGAAGCAGCCCGGACCAACCTTACACGTACGCTTACGTGAGACCGGTTCCACCGACTGACATGCACTAGTTGCATAAGGTGGCTGGCGGGTGTCTGTCTCTCCCACTTTAGTCCGATCGGATTCGATGAACAGGGTCCTTATGAAGGGTAAATAGAAATTGGCAATTCACGTTGTGGTTTTGGCGTAGGTAAGAAACGTTCTTGCTAGAAACCTATAGCAGCCACGTAAAAACTTGCAACAACAATTAGAGGACGTTTAACTTGTTTTTGCAGCAAGTGTTTTGTGATGTGATATGGCCAAAGGATGTGATGAATGATATATGTGATGTATGAGATGATCATGTTCTTGTAATAGGAATCACGACTTGCATGTCGATGAGTATGACAACCGGCAGGAGCCATAGGAGTTGTCTTTATTTATTTATGACCTGCGTGTCAACATAAATGTCATGTAATTACTTTACTTTATTGCTAAAGCGTTAGCCATAGTAGTAGAAGTAATAGTTGACGTGAAAACTTCAAGAAGACACGATGATGGAGATCATGGTGTCATGCCGGTGACAACGATGATCACGGAGCCCCGAAGATGGAGCAAATGATATTGGCCATATCATGTCACTATTTGATTACATGTGATATTTATCATGTTTTACATCTTATTTGCTTAGAACGACGGTAGCTTAAATAAGATGATCCCTCATAAAATTTCAAGAAAGTGTTCCCCCTAACTATGCACCGTTGCGAAGGTTCGTTGTTTCGAAGCACCACGTGATGATCGGGTGTGATAGATTCTAACGTTCGAATACAACGGGTGTAAGCCAGATTTACACACGCAATACACTTAGGTTGACTTGACGAGCCTAGCATGTACAGACATGGCCTCGGAACACAGAAGACCGAAAGGTCGAGTATGAGTCGTATAGAAGATACGATCAACATGAAGATGTTCACTAATGTTGACTAGTCTGTCTCACGTGATGATCGGACACGGCCTAGTTAACTCGGATCATGTTATACTTAGATGACTGGAGGGATGTCTATCTGAGTGGGAGTTCATTGAATAATTTGATTAGATGAACTTAATTATCATGAACTTAGTCTAAAATCTTTACAATATGTATTGTAGATCAAATGGCCAACGTTGTCCTCAACTTCAACGCGTTCCTAGAGAAAACCAAGCTGAAAGACGATGGCAGCAACTATACGGACTGGGTCCGGAACCTGAGGATCATCCTCATAGCTGCCAAGAAAGATTATGTCCTAGAAGCACCGCTAGGTGACGCACCCGTCCCACAGAACCAAGACGTTATGAACGCTTGGCAGACACGTGCTGATGATTACTCGCTCGTTCAGTGCGGCATGCTTTACAGCTTAGAACCGGGGCTCCAAAAGCGTTTTGAGAGACACGGAGCATATGAGATGTTCGAAGAGCTGAAAATGGTTTTTCAAGCTCATGCCTGGGTCGAGAGATATGAAGTCTCCGACAAGTTCTTCAGCTGTAAGATGGAGGAAAATAGTTCTGTCAGTGAGCACATACTCAAAATGTCTGGGTTGCATAACCGCTTGACTCAGCTGGGAGTTAATCTCCCGGATGACGCGGTCATTGACAAAATCCTTCAGTCGCTTCCATCGAGCTACAAGAGCTTTTTGATGAACTTCAATATGCAGGGGATGGAAAAGACCATTCCTGAAGTATTTGCAATGCTGAAATCAGCAGAGGTAGAAGTCAAAAAGGAACATCAAGTGTTGATGGTGAATAAAACCACTAAGTTCAAGAAAGGCAAGGGTATGAAGAACTTCAAGAAGGACGGCAAGGGAGTTGCCGCGCCCGGTAAGCAAGCTGCCGAGAAGAAGCCAAAGAATGGACCCAAGCCCGTGACTGAGTGTTTTTATTGCAAGGGAAGTGGTCACTGGAAGCGGAACTGCCCCAAATACTTAGCAAACAAGAAGGCCAGCATCACGAAACGTATATGTGATATACATGTAATTGATGTGTACCTTACCAGTACTCGTAGTAGCTCCTGGGTATTTGATACCGGTGCGGTTGCTCACATTTGTAACTCAAAGCAGGAGCTGCGGAATAAACGGAGAATGGCGAAGGACGAGGTGACGATGCGCGTCGGGAATGGTTCCAAGGTCGATGTGATCGCCGTCGGCACGCTACCTCTACATTTACCTACAGGATTAGTTTTAAACCTCAATAATTGTTATTTAGTGCCAGCTTTGAGCATGAACATTGTATCAGGATCTCGTTTAATATGAGATGGCTACTCATTTAAATCCGAGAATAATGGTTGTTCTATTTATATGAGAGATATGTTTTATGGTCATGCTCCGATGGTGAATGGTTTATTCCTAATGAATCTCGAGCGTAATGCTACACATATTCATAGTGTGAATATCAAAAGATGTAAGGTTGATAATGATAGTCCCACATACTTGTGGCACTGCCGCCTTGGTCACATAGGTGTCAAACGCATGAAGAAGCTCCATGCAGATGGACTTTTAGAGTCTCTTGATTACAAATCATTTGACACGTGCGAACCATGCCTCATGGGTAAAATGATCAAGACTCTGTTCTCAGGAACAATGGAGCGAGCAACCAACTTATTGGAAATCATACATATTGATGTGTGCGGTCCAATGAGTGTTGAGGCTCACGGTGGCTATCGTTATGTTCTCACCCTCACTGATGACTTGAGTAGATATGGGTATGTCTACTTAATGAAACACAAGTCTGAGACCTTTGAAAAGTTCAAGGAATTTCAGAGTGAGGTTGAGAATCAACATGACAGGAAAATCAAGTTCTTGCGATCAGATCGTGGGGGAGAATACTTGAGTCACGAATTTGGCACACACTTAAGAAAATGTGGAATAGTTTCACAACTAACGCCGCCTGGAACACCTCAGCGTAATGGTGTGTCCGAACGTCGTAATCGCACTCTATTAGATATGGTGCGATCTATGATGTCTCTTACCGATTTACCGCTATCATTTTGGGGCTATGCTTTAGAGACTGTCGCATTCACTTTAAATAGGGCTCCGTCGAAATCCGTTGAGATGACACCGTATGAATTATGGTTTGGGAAGAAACCTAAGCTGTCGTTTCTAAAAGTTTGGGGATGCGATGCTTATGTCAAGAAACTTCAACCTGAAAAGCTCGAACCCAAATCGGAAAAATGCGTCTTCATAGGATACCCTAAAGAAACTGTTGGGTATACCTTCTACCTCAGATCCGAAGGCAAGATCTTTGTTGCCAAGAATGGGTCCTTTCTAGAGAAAGAGTTTCTCTCGAAAGAAATAAGTGGGAGGAAGGTAGAACTTGATGAAGTATTACCTCTTGAACCGGTAAGTGGCGCATCTCAAGAAAATGTTCCTGAGGTGCCTGCACTGACTAGAGAGGAAGTTGATGATGATCATGACACTTCAGATCAAGTTGCTACTGAACTTCGTAGGTCCACAAGGACACGTTCCGCACCAGAGTGGTACGGCAACCCTGTCTTGGAAATCATGTTGTTAGACAACGGTGAACCTTCGAACTATAAAGAAGCGATGGCGGGCCCGGATTCTGACAAATGGCTGGAAGCCATGAAATCCGAGATAGGATCCATGTATGAAAACGAAGTATGGACTTTGACTGACTTGCCCATTGATCGGCGAGCCATAGAAAATAAATGGATCTTTAAGAAGAAGACAGACGCGGATGGTAATGTGACCATCTATACATCTCGGCTTGTTGCTAAGGGTTATCGACAAGTTCAAGGGGTTGACTACGATGAGACTTTCTCACCCGCAGCGAAGCTGAAGTCCGTCGGAATCATGTTAGCAATTGCCGCATTCTATGATTATGAGATATGGCAAATGGACGTCAAAACGGCATTCCTTAATGGTTTCCTTAAGGAAGAATTGTATATGATGCAGCCGGAAGGTTTTGTCGATCCTAAGAATGCTGACAAGGTGTGCAAGCTCCAACGCTCGATTTATGGGCGGGTGCAAGCATCTCGGAGTTGGAACATTCGTTTTGATGAGATGATCAAAGCGTTTGGGTTTATGCAGACTTATGGAGAAGCCTGCATTTACAAGAAAGTGAGTGGGAGCTCTGTAGCATTTCTCATATTGTATGTGGATGACATACTGTTGATGGGAAATGATATAGAATTCTTGGAAAGCATAAAGGCCTACTTGAACAAGTGTTTTTCAATGAAGGACCTTGGAGAAGCTGCTTATATATTAGGCATCAAGATCTATAGAGATAGATCAAGACGCCTCATTGGTCTTTCACAGAGCACGTGCCTTGACAAGATATTGAAGAAGTTCAAAATGGATCAGTCAAAGAAGGGGTTCTTGCCTGTATTGCAAGGTACGAGATTGAGCACGGCTCAATGCCCGACCGCAGCAAAAGATAGAGAAAATATGAGTGTCGTCCCCTATGCCTTGGCCATAGGGTCTATCATGTATGCTATGCAGTGTAGCAGACCTGATGTAAACCTTGCCGTAAGTTTGGTAGGAAGGTACCAAAGTAATCCCGGCATGGAACACTGGACAGCGGTCAAGAATATCCTGAAGTACCTGAAAAGGACTAAGGAAATGTTTCTCGTTTATGGAGGTGACGAAGGGCTCGTGTAAAGGGTTACGTCGATGCTAGCTTCGACACAGATCTAGATGACTCTAAGTCACAAACCGGATACGTGTATATTTTGAATGGTGGGGCAGTAAGCTGGTGCAGTTGCAAGCAAAGCGTTGTGGTGGGATCTACATGTGAAGCGGAGTACATGACAGCCTCAGAGGTAGCACAAGAAGCAGTCTGGGTGAAGGAGTTCATTACCGACCTAGGAGTCATACCCAATGCGTCGGGCCTGATGACTCTCTTCTGTGACAACACTTGAGCTATTGCCCTTGCCAAGGAGCCCAGGTTTCACAGGAAGACCAGGCATATCAAGCGTCGCTTCAACTCCATTCGTGAAAGTGTTCAAAATGGAGACATAGAGATTTGTAAAGTACATACGGACCTGAATGTAGCAGATCCGTTGACTAAACCTCTCCCTAGAGCAAAACATGATAAACACCAGAACTGCATGGGTGTTCGATTCATCACAATGTAACTAGAATATTGACTCTAGTGCAAGTGGTAGACTGTTGGAAATATGCCCTAGATGCAATAATAAAATGGTTATTAATGTATTTCTTTGTTCATGATAATTGTCTATTGTTCATGCTATAATTGTGTTATCCGGAAATCGTAATACATGTGTGAATACATAGACCACAACACGTCCCTAGTGAGCCTCTAGTTGACTAGCTTGTTGATCAAAGGATAGTCATGGTTTCCTGACTATGGACATTAGATGTCATTGATAACGAGATCACATCACTAGGAGAATGATGTGATGGACAAGACCTAATCCTAAGCTTAGCTCAAAGATCGTGTAGTTCGTTTGCTGTAGCTTTTCTGAATGTCAAGTATCATTTCCTTAGACCATGAGATTGTGAAACTCCCGGATACCGTAGGAGTACCTTGGGTGTGCCAAACGTCACAACGTAACTGGGTGACTATAAAGGTACATTACAGGTATCTCCGAAAGTGTCTGCTGGGTTGGCACGAATCGAGACTGGGATTTGTCACTCCGTATGACAGAGAGGTATCTCTGGGCCCACTCGGTAATGCATCATCATAATGAGCTCAATGTGATCAAGTGGCTGATCACGGGATCATGCATTACGGTACGAGTAAAGTGACTTGCCGGTAACGGGACTGAACAAGGTATTGGGATACCGACGATTGTGTCTCGGGCAAGTAACGTACCGATTGACAAAGGGAATTGTATACGGATTGATTGAATCCTCGACATCGTGGTCCATTCGATGAGATCATCGTGGAGCATGTGGGAGCCAACATGGGTATCCAAATCCCGCTGTTGGTTATTGACCGGAGAGGCTTCTCGGTCATGTCTGCATGTCTCCCGAACCCGTAGGGTCTACACACTTAAGGTTCGGTGACGCGAGGGTTGTAGAGATCACACGGTAACCCGAAAGTTGTTCGGAGTCCCGGATGAGATCTCGGACGTCACGAGGAGTTCAGGAATGGTCCGGAGGTAAAGATTCATATATAGGAAGTCTAGTTTCGGCCATCAGGAAGGTTTCGAGTGTCACCGGTATTGTACCGGGACCACTGGAAGGGTCCCAGGGGTCCACCGGGTGGGGCCACCTATCTCGGAGGGCCCCATGGGCTGAAGTGGGAGGGGAACCAGCCCCTAGTGGGCTGGTGCACCCCCCTTGGTCCTCCCCCTGCGCCTAGGGTTGGAAACCCTAGGGGCGGGGGGCGCCACCCTTGCCTTGGGGGGCAAGGCACCCCCTTTGGCCGCCGCCCCCCTAGGAGATTGGATCTCCTAGGGCCGGCGCCCCCCCTAGGCACCCTATATATAGGGGGGGAGGGAGGGCTGCGAACCCAAGCCCGTGGCCTCTCCCTCTCCCTCCCGTGACACTCCTCCGTCTCCCAGCGCTTGGCGAAGCCCTGCCGAGATCACCGTTGCTTCCACCACCACACCGTCGTGCTGCTGGATCTTCATCAACCTCTCCTTCCCCCTTGCTGGATCAAGTTGGAGGAGACGTCTTCCCAACCGTACGTGTGTTGAACGCGGAGGTGCTGTCCGTTCGGCACTTAGTCATCGGTGATTTGAATCACGTCGAGTACGACTCCATCAACCCCGTTCTCTTGAACGCTTCCGCTCGTGATCTACAAGGGTATGTAGATGCACTCCTCTTTCCCTCGTTGATAGATGACTCCATAGATTGATCTTGGTGATGCGTAGAAAATTTTAAAATTCTGCTACGTTCCCCAACACCACAGTATTATTTTCCTTCAAGAGAGAAGCCTCTAGTGAAACCTATGCCCACCTGTGTCTATTTTCCATCATATATTTTCTGTTCTATAAACCAAAAAACCCAAAAATACCTCACTGCAATTTATTTACTTTTATTTTGTTTTACGTTTTAGTAATATTTTATATCTATCTCTATCAGATCTCACCTTTGCAAGTGACCGTGAAGGGATTGACAACCCCTTTATCGCGTTGGGTGTAAGTGTTTGATTGTTTGTGTAGATACATAGATTGGAGACTTGCGTGTATATCCTACTGGATTGATACCTTGGTTCTCAAAACTGAGGGAAATAGTTGTCTCTACTTTGCTGCATCACCCTTTCCTCTTCAAGGGAAAAACCACCACAAGCTCAAGAAGTAGCAGGAAGAACTTCTGGCGCCGTTGCCGTGGAGATCTACATCAAGCCTACCAAGTACCCATCATAAACTCTCCTCTCTTGCATTACATTATTTTCCATTTGCCTCTCGTTTTCCTCTCCCCCACTTCTAAAACATTTTCAGAAAAACACAAAAATATTTGCCTTTTTTTCGCCCTTTTTCCGCTCCTCCTTTTTGTTGGCTTGATTTTACTAAACATATATAGTCGATGCTATGATGAAATCTTTTGAAGAAAAACTTGAGTTGTAAGTCTCTATCCCTAGAAAGCTTTATGATGAGTGGGAACCTACAATTAAGATTAAAATTAAGGATTATGAGTGCCATGCTTTGTGTTATTTGGGCGCTAGCATTTCCACTATTCCGAAAACTTTATTTGATGTATTAGGTTTCCATGAATTTGATGATTGTTCTTTAAATTTACATCTTGCGGATTCCACTATTAAAAAACCTATGGGAAGGATTAATGATGTTCTTATTGTTGCAAATAGGAATTATGTGCCCGTATATTTTATTGTGCTTGATATAGATTGCAATCCTACATGCCCTACTATTCTTGATAGACCTTTCCTTAGAACGATTGGTGCAATTATTGATATGAAAGAAGGAAATATTAGATTTCAATTTCCATTAAGGAAGGGCATGGAACACTTTCCAAGAAAGAAAATTAAGTTGCCATATGAATCTATTATGTGAGCTACTTATGGATTGCACACCAAAGATAACAACACTTAGATCTATGTTTTATGCCTAGCTAGGGGCGTTAAACAATAGAGCTTGTTGGGA
This sequence comes from Triticum urartu, assembly GCF_003073215.2. NCBI lineage: Eukaryota > Viridiplantae > Streptophyta > Magnoliopsida > Poales > Poaceae > Triticum > Triticum urartu. The sequence goes on from NC_053023.1 coordinate 480,113,274, forward strand.
AGCAACCCAATTTTATTTTTATGTTTTTGGTTTTTGGTTCTGTTTTGCAATAAATACACATTATTACCTCTGTAGTAACTGTGTTTTGGTGTTTTAATTAGTGATTGAGCTAAGTAAGACCTTTGGGATGGCTCACGGTGGTAGTTGATTTGATCTTGCTGAAAAACAGAAACTTTTGCTCCTAGTATTTTTTTAAAGAATCACAGAAGCATTCTTTTGATCTGATTTTTTTACACAAGATTGATATAGAAATTTCCCAGCTTGTCCTAATTTTTCAGAAATTTTGAGTTACATAAGTATTAGAAGTTTTCAGATTGCTATGGACTATTCTGTTTTTGAAAGATTTTGTTTTCTATGTGTTGTTTGCTTATTTTGATGAATCTATGGGTAGTATCGGGGGGTATGAACCATGCAGAAGTTGGAATACAGTAGATATTATACCAATATAAATAAATAATGAGTTCACAATAGTACCAAAAAGTGGTGATTTATTTTCTTATACCAACGGATCTCATGAATTTTATGTTGAGTTTTGTGTTGTGAAGTTTTCTAATTTTGGGTAAAGATTTGATGGACTATGGAATAAGGAGTGGAAAGAGCCTAAGCTTGGGGATGTCCAAGTCACCCCAAGGTAATATTCAAGGACAACCAAGCATCTAAGCTTGGGGATGCCCCGAATGGCATCCCCTATTTCGTCTTCATCTATCGGTAAATTTACTTGAGGCTATATTTTTATTCACCACATGATATGTGTTTTGCTTGGAGCGTCTTGTATGATATGAGTCTTTAATTTTTAGTTTGCCACAATCATCCTTGCTGTACACACCTTTTGAGATGGACACCATGAATCATGAATTTATTAGAATACTCTTTGTGCTTCACTTATATCTTTTGAGCTAGGCAATTTGCTCTAGTGCTTCACTTATATCTTTTTAGAGCTCGGCGGTGGATTTATTTTATAGAAATTGTTGAACTCTCATGCTTCACTTATATTATTTTAAGAGCCTCTCTAAACAGCATGGTAATTTTCTTAGGTTATGAATTTAGTCCTAATATGATGGGCATCCAAGAGGGATATAATAAAGAGAAGGGCATTGAATATTATGAGAAGTGTGATTCCTTATGATTGTTTTGGGATATAAAGTGTTGGGGAATGCATTATTTCAAAAAAATTCCTACAATCACACAAGATCTATTTAGGAGATGCATAGAAACGAGAGGGGAGAGTGTGTCTACGTACCCTCGTAGACCGAAAGCGGAAGCGTTGAGTAACGCGACTGATGTAGTCGAACGTCTTCGCGATCCAACCGATCAAGTACCGAACGCATGACACCTCCGCGATCTGCACACGTTCAGCTCGGTGACGTCCCTCAAACTCTAGATCTAGCTAAGGCCGAGGGAGAGTTTCATTAGCACGACGGCATGTTAACGGTGATGATGAAGTTACCAATGCAGGGCTTCGCCTAAGTACTACGACAATATGACCGAGGTGGAAATCTGTGGAGGGGGCGCCCCAAAGGGGGGAATCCTACTCCTACTAGGAGTAGGTTCCCCCCTTTCCTAGTCCAACTAGGAGGGGGAAGGAAAGGGTAGAGGGGAAGAAGGAAAGGGGGACCGACCCTCTCCCCAATTCGGATTGGGCTTGGGGGGGCGCGCCCCTCCTCTTGGCCGCCTCCTCTCTCTTCCACTAAAGCCCATGAAGGCCCATTAACCCCCTGGGGGGTTCCGGCAACCCCCCGGTACTCCGGAAAATGCCCGAACCTATCCAAAACCTTTCCGGTGTCCAAACATAACCTTCCAATATATCAATCTTCATGTCTCGACCATTTCGAGACTCGTCGTCATGTCTGTGATCACATCCGGGAATCCAAACAACCTTAGGTACATTAAATCACATAACTCACAATACATATCGTCATCGAACGTTAAGCGTGCGGACCCTACGGGTTCGAGAACTATGTAGACATGACCGAGACTCATCTCCGGTCAATAACCAATAGTGGAACCTGGATGCTCATATTGGTTCCTACATATTATACGAAGATCTTTATCGGTGAAATCGCATAACAACATACGTTGTTCCCTTTGTCATCAGTATGTTACCTTGCCCGAGATTCGATCGTCGGTATCTCAATACCTAGTTCAATCTCGTTACCGACAAGTCTATTTACTCGTTCCGTAATGCATCATCCCGCAACTAACTCATTAGTCACAATGCTTGCAAGGCTTATAGTGATGTGCATTACCGAGAGGGCCCAGAGATACCTTCATTTGCTGCTTCACACATGACACCTAGATCGGATATGAACTCCTTCATTTGCTGCTTCCGAAGCAGCTATGTATTCTGCTTCACACATAGATCCCGCCACGACGCTTTTCTTAGAACTGCACCAACTGACAGCTCCACCATTCAATAAAAATACGTATCCGGTTTGTGACTTAGAGTCATCTGAATCAGTGTCAAAGCTTGCATCGACGTAACCGTTTACGACGAGCTCTTTGTCACCTCCATAAACGAGAGACACATCCTTAATCCTTTTCAGGTATTTCAGGATGTTCTTGAGCGCTGTCCGGTGATCCACTCTAGGATTACTTTGATAGCTCCCTGCTAAACTAATATCAAGGCTCACATCAGGTCTAGTACACAGCATTGCATACATGATAGAACCTATGGCCGAAGCATAGGGAATGACTTTCATTTTCTCTCTATCTTCTGTAGTGGTCGTGCATTGAGTCTGACTCAACTTCACACCTTGTAACACAGGCAAGAACCCTTTCTGTGCTTGATCATTTTGAACTTCTTCAAAACTTTATCAAGGTATGTGCTTTGTGAAAGTCCAATTAAGCGTCTTGATCTATCTTTATAGATCTTGATGCCCAATAAATAAGCAGCTTCACCGAGGTCTTTCATTGAAAAATTCTTATTCAAGTATCCTTTTATGCTATTCAGAAATTCAGTATCATTTCCAATCAACAATATGTCATCCACATATAATATCAGAAATGCTATAGATCTCCCACTCACTTTCTTGTAAATACATGCTTCTCCAAAAGTCTATATAAAACCATATGCTTTGATCACACTATCAAAGCGTATATTCCAACTCCGAGATGCTTGCACCAGTCCATAAATGGATCGCTGGAGCTTACACACTTTGTTAGCACCTTTTGGATTGACAAAACCTTCTGGTTGCATCATATACAACTCCTCTTTAAGATATCCATTAAGGAATGCAATTTTGACATCCATTTGCCAAATTTCATAATCATAAAATGCGGCAATTGCTAACATGATTCTGACGGACTTAAGCATCGCTATGGGTGAGAAAGTCTCAATGTAGTCAACTCCTTGAACTTGTCGAAAACCTTTCGCAACAAGTCGAGCTTTGTAGACAGTAACATTACCGTCAGCGTCAGTCTTCTTCTTGAAGATCCATTTATTCTCTATGGCTTGCCGATCATCGGGCAAGTCAACCAAAGTCCACACTTTGTTCTCATACATGGATACCATCTCAGATTTCACGGCCTCAAGCCATTTCATGGAATCTGGGATCACCATCGCTTCCTCATAGTTCGTAGGTTCGTCATGGTCAAGTAACATGACCTCCAGAACAGGATTACCTTACCACCCTTGTGCGGATCTTACTCTGTTTGACCTATGAGGTTCGGTAGTAACTTGATCAGAAGTTTCTCGATCATCATCATTAGCTTCCTCACTAATTGGTGTAGGAATCACTGGAACTGATTTCTATGATGAACTACTTTCCAATAAGGGAGCAGGTACAATTACCTCATCTAGTTCTACTTTTCTCCCACTCACTTCTTTTGAGAGAGGCTCCTTCTCTAGAAAGGATCCATTCTTCGCAACGAATATCTTGCCTTCGGATCTGTGATAGAAGGTGTACCCAACAGTCTTCTTTGGGTATCCTATGAAGACACATTCTCCAATTTGGGTTCGAGCTTATCAGGTTGAAGTTTTTTCACATAAGCATCGCAGCACCAAACTTTAAGAAACGACAACTTGGGTTTCTTGCCAAACCACAGTTCATATGGTGTCGTCTCAATAGATTTCGATGGTGCCCTATTTAACGTGAATGCAGCCATCTCTAAAGCATAACCCCAAAACGATAGCGGTAAATCAGTAAGAGACATCATAGATCGCACCATTTCTAATAAAGTGCGGTTACAACGTTTAGACACACCATTACGCTGTGGTGTTCTAGGTGGCGTGAGTTGCGAAACTATTCCGCATTGTTTCAAATGAAGACCAAACTCGTAACTCAAATATTCTCCTCCATGATCAGATCGTAGAAACTTTATTTTCTTTTTACGATGATTTTCCACTTCACTCTGAAATTCTTTGAACTTTTCAAATGTTTCAGACTTATGTTTCATCAAGTAGACATACCCATATCTGCTCAAATCATCTGTGAAGGTCAGAAAACATCAGTATGTATTATTTCCAATAAGTCTGTTGTTCATTCCATTGTTCCGGAGAATGGAGTCTTTGTCATCTTTCCCATGAGGCATGGTTCGCAAGCATCAAGTGATTCCAAAAGCCCATCAGCATGGAGTTTCTTCATGCGCTTTATACCAATATGACCTAAACGGAAGTGCCACGAATAAGTTGCACTATCATTATTAAACTTATATCTTTTGGCTTCAATACTATGAATATGTGTATCACTACTATCAAGATTTAGTAAAAATAGACCACTCATCTAGGGTGCATGACCATAAAAGATATTACTCATATAAATAGAACAACCATTATTCTCTGATTTAAATGAATGACTGTCTCGCATTAAACAAGATCAAGCTATAATGTTGATGCTTAACGCTGGCACCAAATAACAATTATTCAGTTCTAAAACTAATCCCGAAGGTCGATGTAGAGGTAGCGTGCCGATGGCGATCATATCGACTTTGGAACCATTTCTCATGCGCATCGTCACCTCGTCCTTAGCCAATCTTCGCTTAATTCATAGCCCCTGTTTCGAGTTGCAAATATTAGCAACAGGACCGGTATCAAATACCCAGGCGCTACTGCAAGCATTAGTAAGGTACACATCAATAACATGTATATCAAATATACCTTTCACTTTGCCATCCTTCTTATCCAGCAAATACTTATGGCAATTCCGCTTCAAGTGACCAGTCCCATTGCAGTAGAAGCACTCAGTCTCAGTCTTAGGTCTGGACTTGGGCTTCTTCACTTGAGCAGCAACCTGCTTGTCGTTCTTCTTGAAGTTCCCTTTCTTCCCTTTGCCCTTCTTCTTGAAACTGGTGGTCTTGTTGACCATCAACACTTGATGCTCCTTCTTGATTTCTACCTCCGCAGCCTTTAGCATTGTGAAGAGCTCGGGAATTGTCTTATCCATCCCTTGCATATTATAGTTCATCACAAAGATTTTGTAGCTTGGTGGCAGTGATTGAAGAACTCTGTCAATGACACTATAAACCGGAAGATTAACTCCCAGTTGAGTCGAGTGATTGTTGTACCCAGACATTCTAAGTATGTGGTCACTGACAGAACTATTCTCCTCCATTTTGTAGCTATAGAACTTGTTGGAGACTTCATATCTCTCAATCCGGGCATTTGCTTGAAATATTAACTTCAACTCCTCGAACATCTCATATGCTCCATGACGTTCAAAACGTCGTTGAAGTCTTGGTTCTAAGCTGTAAAGCATGGCACACCGAACTATCGAGTAGTCATCAGCTTTGCTCTGCCAGGTGTTCATGACATCTGGAGTTGCTCCTGCGGCGGGTTTGGCACCTAGCGGTGCTTCCAGGACGTAATTCTTCTCTGCATCAATAAGGATAATCCTCAAGTTACGGACCCATTCCGTGTAGTTGCTACCATCATCTTTCAACTTAGCTTTCTCTAGGAATGCATTAAAATTCAACGGAACAACAACACGGGCCATTTATCTACAACAACATAGACATGCAAAATACTATCAGGTACTAAGTTCATGATAAATTAAAGTTCAATTAATCATATTACTTAAGAACTCCCACTTAGATAGACATCCCTCTAATCATCTAAGTGATCACGTGACCCATATCAACTAAACCATGTCCGATCATCACGTGAGATGGAGTAGTTTTCATGGTGAACATCACTATGTTGATCATATCTACTATATGATTCATGCTCGACCTTTCGGTCTCAGTGTTCCGAGGCCATATCTGCATATGCTAGGCTCGTCTAGTTTAACTTGAGTATTCTGCTTGTGCAAAACTGGCTTGCACCCTGTTGTATGTGAACATAGAGCTTATCACACCCGATCATCACGTGGTGTCTCGGCACAATGAACTGTAGCAACGGTGCATACTCAAGGAGAATACCTTGAAATTTAGTGAGAGATCATCTTATAATGCTACTATCGTACTTAGCAAAATAAGATGCATAAAGGATAAACATCACATGCAATCAATATAAATGATATGATATGGCCATCATCATCTTGTGCCTTTGATCTCCATCTCCAAAGCACCATCACGATCACCATCGTCATCGGCTTAACACCTTGATCTCCATCGTAGCACCGTTGTTGTCTCGCCAACTATTGCTTCCACGAATATCACTACCGCTTAGTGATAAAGTAAAGCAATTACATGGCAATTGCATATCATACAATAAAGCGATAACCATATGGCTCCTGCCAGTTTCCGATAACTGTGTTATAAAACATATTCATCTCATACAACAATTTTTATAATCACGTCTTGACCATATCACATCACAACATGCCCTACAAAAACAAGTTAGAAGTCCTCTACTTTGTTGTTGCAAGTTTTACGTGGCTGCTACCACTACAAAAAAAAGACACACCTGTGACATTTTGGGCCGAACGAATTTTTTTTCTGTCATACATATGGCACTTCTATGACGATAATTGTGACAAAACCCGGTATCATCATAGATGTGGTGGGCTCCTACTTCTATGACAAAAAATCATGACAGAAAATGGGCTTTTCGTCCTGGGCGGGCCGGAGACGCAGCTGCATGACATTCTTTGGGCCGTCCATGACGGAAAAAACCGTGGTAGAAGCGAGGGCGAGGAAAATTTCGGGGAGTTCCCGGTTACGGTGGGAGGCCGGGGGCCGAGCGATGCGCGTTTCTCTCGTACACGTACGCGCGTGTGTGTGAGGCGTTGGCTCTAACTGAACCCGAGTGAGGCATTGGGCTCTAACTGAATCCGAGCGATTGCACTGCAGACTACGCGTTACTGAACCCGAGCGATCGATCGATGGCTGTTAACTGAACCCGATCGAGGGATTCCTTCGCTACTGCTGCTAATTGAAGCCGATCGATGCTGCCTCTGAATGAATAGTGAGCGTTGTAGGGCGGGGGGGGGGGGGTTGGATGAACAGTTCCCGGTGGGGGTGGATGAACATGACCCCGTGGTGTTGCCTCTGGATGAACAGGACCCTAATCGATCGAGCCGGTTGGGGATGGATGAACAGGACCCCGTGGAGGGCTGGATGAACAGGACCACCCCGTGGAGGGCTGGATGAACAGTAGACGGTGGAGGGCAGGATGAACAGTAGCCCGTGGAGGGGTGGTTGAACAGGAGCCCGTGGAGAGGGCTGGTTGAACAGTAGCCGGTGGAGTAGCGCGCGGTGGAGGCTGGATGAATAGGAGCCCGTGGATGAACAGTCGCAGGTGGATGCTGGAGGAGGTCGACGGTGGATGAACAGTAGCTCATGGAGGCTGGAGGGGGTCGACAGTGGAGATGAACAGTATCTCGTGGAGTCCCGTTTTGCGGTACGCCACACCCCTCCCGATGAACAGGACCCCCGTTTCGACCGTAGGAAGTCCGTTTTGTCCGTTTTGCGGTACGCCACACCCCTCCCGATGAACAAGACCCCCGTTTCGACCGTAGGAGGTCCGTTTCCTCCGTTTTGCGGTATGCCAGACCCCTCCCGATCAACAGGACCCCGTTCCGAACGTAGGAGGTCCGTTTCCTCCGTTGTGTGGTACGCCAGGCCTCGTTTCCCTCGCCTGTTCCGTCCAAGCCCTCCCGACACTACTAGGAAAAGGGCTATAGATGGAAATGACACTAATGGCGCACCAGACATGTGGTGCGCCATTAGTATATACTAATGGCGCACCATGTGGAGATGCTCCATTAGTGTGGAAGACACTAATGGCGCGCCAGGCACACGGTGCGCCACTAGTATCAAAATGTTTTTTTTTCATTTTTTCAAACATACTAATGGCGCATCCGCACAGAGTGCGCCATTAGTAGTTAGAACTACTAATGGCGCACCAGCCATAGAGTGCGCCACTACTGTATTTTTTTTTACTTTTTTGCAAAACTATTAATGGCGCACCATTGCATAGTGCGCCATTACTAGTTTAATATTTTTGCAAAACTACTAATGGGCACTTTTTGAATTCATGAATATTTTTTCAAATTTGATGATATTTTTTCATATTCAATATGATAAAATATTGAATATTCATGAGGACCAGAGATCCACCATTAGTAGGCAAAACTGGTGCGCCATTAGTAGGCCTTTTCCTAGTAGTGGACACTCGATCTCGATCCCCCTCCATCTCGATCTCTATCCCCCTCCATCTCGATCTTGATGCCCCTTCATCTCGATCACTATCCCCCTCCATCTCGATTTCGATCCTACCCGCACCCTCCCCCACTAGCTCCACCGCCGCCGACGACCCACCGCACCCTCCCCCGCTCCACCGCCGCCGAAGAGCACCCACCGCACCCTCCCCCACTCCACCACCGCCGACGAGCACCCCCCGCACCCTCCCCCGCTCCACCACCGCCGACGAGCACCCCCCGCACCCTCCCCCGCTCCACCGCCGCCGACGAGCACCCCCCGTTTCATATTCATATTCATTTTTTTAAAAATAATAATAATAAAGTGTAGACTACAATTGTTGTTAAACAATAATTATTACTATTTTTATAAAAAATATTACTGTTTCATATTCATATTCATTTTCTAAAAAATGTTACATGCAACAAAAAATAAAAATAAATTACTTATGCCGCACCTTTGGCTGGTGCGCCATTGCTATTTATATAAAAAAAGATTACTAATGGCGCACCTCTGCCTGGTGCGCCATTGATATTTATAAAAAAGATTACTAATGGCGCACCTCTGCCTGGTGCGCCATTGCTATGTAAAAAAAAATTACTAATGGCGCACCGACCGCGGGTGCGCCATTAGTACGCTTCCCCCCTCTCCCTCTCGCCAGATCCCCTTCGTCCCTCTCCCTCGCCAGATCCACCCACGCGCTACCCCGATGCCGCCGCCCCGACCCTCGCCGGGCTCCACCCCCACTGCCCCCGCGCCCCCCACCACCGCAGCTCCCCCGCGCCGCCGCCCCCGCACCCCCGCGCCCCCCACCACAGCAGCTCCCCCGTGCCGCCGCCCCCACGCCCCCGCGCCCCGAGCCGTAGGAGGAGGACCAGGAGGAGGAGGAGGAGACGACCGCCTCTACCTCAGCTCAGCCAGGCCACGCGACGCCGAGCCAAGCACCGCCTCCCTCGCCGTCCCCCCTCCGCCCGCGCCCGCGCACTCGACGTCCTCCCGCCCAAGCCCCTCCGCCCGCGCCCGCACCCCCGACGTCTTCGTCCATTCCTCCATCCCCTCCCCCAGGTGATTCCTCCCTTCTCCTCCACCCCCTCCCCTGCAAACCCTAGGGCCACCTAGAGCTAGTAGCTAGATTGACAGTGATGGTTAGGAAGGATGGATCATGCCTTGATCGAGGGAAAACATTTTTTGGGGATTTGGTTTCCTTGGCCTTTCTTTACCTTGTCGTCAAGATCGGCATGGCACTCATGAACGCGGGCATCATTGGGTAGCTACTCTCTGTAGCTTCGTGTATTGTAGCTGGATTAGCCGTGCTCGCCTTGTCTTTAGCTGAAACCGGGGTAGAGTTGTTGCTGCCTATGGACACTTTGGTGCCCTGATGCTTTGCAAAAGTGAGTGAAATGGGACGCTAGTGAAATGGAGCACTCCCAATCAAATTTTTACTATTGGTCTCCTATAAAATTATGAATCATGCAATATACCTTGTTACTAAGTGCGTAATCAAGTGCCCTTTAGTTATTTACTATTTCAGAATGTCTTAAGCTGACACCTACTCTCAGCATATGACTCTAGCAGCTACTTGTTGTACCTATTTTGTTTCATACAGTACTGAATTTGTATGCCTATGCTTGATAATTTTGTTTCATATAGCTTTCTAGCTCCTTAGGGCGGTTGTTCCTGTTTATAGGTGTGTTAAACAGGGTTTTATGTGGTCATATGGAGTTTATTAGGTAGAGAAAGTACCTTGTCATTTTAAAGCTTAGGGTCTTCAACTTCAACCATGAATTGGGATGATAATGTTATTTTGCCTTCTTAACAGAATGGTGTCATAATCAGAACAAAGCTGCTGCAAATGCATACCTTTTTTTACAAGTGCATCTGCACCTTCTGATCCATTTAGAGTTATCATAAATATATTTCCAAGGTTTTTTTCATTTCACTGTAGAGTCTTTGCTTCTGGACTCAATGCACATTCATCAGTCATAAGAGATAAATACTAGTAAGTCAAGGGCACCAGAATTTGATCATGCCTCTTTTGAGAAGTATGTCTATTGATTCAAAATTGATGATTATCTTGGTCTATGTCGGTGAGCTTGTGTTATGCACTTCTGTGTTTTACAAGTAATGACTTGCAAAGATGATGATCATCTTGCTAGTTTGCTGGGTTTTGTCTTTGACCATTGTGTCGTGATGAATTTGCAGGTACCCCGAGAGGCCCTTGAGTTTGCCGGAATGTCGATTAACTTCCGTTCCGGCAAATTCGGATACTCCATGTTTCCTATTTTCAGCAAAGGTCATGCTGAAATTTTCCGTGAATTTTAGCATGACTTTGCTAAAAATAGGACATATGGGGTACTTGCGACTAATGCATGGGCCGGGGTATCTTAGTACTTAATTAAGTAGGATCAACTGCCCCTTTATTCTTGCTGCATTAAACCATAGGTTTTAGGGTGCCTCGGTGTCGATAAGAACCTAAATGATGAAAGCTTAGGCTTTTAGGGTGCCTCGGCGTCGACAAACCCTAAATGATAAAACCTTGGCTTTTAGGGTGCCTCGGTGTCGATAAGAACCTAAATGATGAAAGCTTAGGCTTTTAGGGTGCCTCGGCGTCGACAAACCTTAAATGATAAAAGCTTAGATTTAGGATGCCTCGGTGTCGACAAACCCTAAATGATAAAACCTTGGCTTTTAGGGTGCCTCGGTGTCGATAAGAACCTAAATGATGAAAGCTTAGGCTTTTACGGTGCCTCAGCGTCGACAAACCCTAAATGATAAAAGCTTAGCTTTTAGGATGCCTCGGTGTCGACAAACTCTAAATGATGTAGTTTGGAATTATGACCGTAGGATATGTCGTCATCGGACGACAAAAGTCTCCCGGGGGAGTGCGACTGGTGCCACGACGATCGAGGTCTGTGCGACATGCCTCACCTGGACGATGATCGGCGCTTTAGCATTAAGATCGAGGAGACCTTCGAAGTCGAAACGGTACACAACAACGACAAGTGTTATTTTCATAATTAAGCATGACTTCAACTATTTCAACATGTAATTTTCATCATTTACAATTTGAGTATAGCTTATCCCATGCCATGCAAGACGCTATGTCTTGGAGAGGATGGATTTTGAAGACCATGAAATTTCCGAAACAATGAAAATTCACCTAAGGACTCATCACGATGTGGACTTTGAAGTAAATCTATATAATTCTGAGAGCGTAACCCATTTTGGTTGCAAAAGTTGGGAAGCATTTTGCAAGATGTATGGTTTTGATGAGGGTATGCTTATCACCATGGATCTTGGTAATCCTGACATCAACCAAGACAATATGGACATTTGGGTCCTTGTTGATACGCCTCCAGTTCTACCGCTATGTGAGTTTCTCAAACATAGTTATTAGCTAATTTATATTGTTTATTTCAAAATAGTTGATAGCTTATTTCCATTGACAGCTTATTTTTATTGTTCAAAGAATGTGCGAGAGATGGTAGACAAAACCCACTACACCGATGGCTCCGAATTAACAACTTACAAGGAGAAAAATCATCTGGTCGGATTTTGTACTAACATTGAGAATTACAATATCCACAATCAAACTCCTCAACATTATGGTAAATACGTGCCACTAGTGCATGTGTTCAACTACGGTAACTACCATGGAGATACCCTGGTAAGATTTTTACTATTACGACATCCGTGCATCTTTTGCATACTTCTAAAACTAGTACATCATTGCTAACTATGAAGTTATTACTATGTTTTTCAACAGATAATCCCAGAGAATTGTGAGCCTCATTTGATGTATCAGAAAGGTAGTCTTAACGTTTTGAATATAAAGCCAGTTCATCCTACGAATCTCAACTGTCCATACGAGATTTCTAAAAGAAGTGGAGACATGAAAATCAAAGGATGGAAAAAATGTATGGACAGTCGTAAGGAGCTTCTTGGAAGCAAAAGGTAGCGAAGCGCAAGAATTGGAGACAGGATGTTCTCCATTCTCCATAATGGAGAGTCAGGGTCTATATTGTTTTATGCTATTTTAGCTTAAATAGGGTATTTAGGTCCTGCCTAATACTGATGATCATGTGCTAAGAACAATTAAGTAGGGTTGGTTCGATGACTATCAAGATAATGATCGTATGCCTTGTTATTAATGACGAGTAGAAGTTGTATGATGATGATTAGTAGGACTTGTTAGGATTAGTATTACTTCCGACAAACTCGCTACTCGCGGTCTCAAGACTTGTAATGTTCTATCTTTGTTCGGTCTTTTGAATTCGGAGACTAATATGATGAATTGTATTCGGAGACTAATCTTCTATTGTATTTGATGAATCTGTTGTTGCTGTGTGCTACTATCTATATTCTATTAAATAATATATTTTGTAACCTGTGCAAAAATCAGAAAAGTAAAAAAAAATAAAACCTAATATTCATACTAATGGCGCATCACTACAGAGTGCGCCATTAGTATGCCAAAGTATACTAATGGCGCATCACCAAACAGTGTGCCCTTAGTATGCCAATTATACTAATGGAGCATCCATCCGTAGTGCGCCATTAGTTTGCCAAAGCACATGGTTAAATATGGCCCCTAGGAGGCATACTAATGGCGCATGGTGTTATGTACTAATGGCGCACTGGGTGGCGCGCCATTAGTATACCAGATACTAATGGCGCACCAGAGATGCGCTATTAGTAGGCAAAACTGGTGCGCCATTAGTAGGCCTTTTCCTAGTAGTGCGATGAACACGACCACGCATTTCGTTCCGACCCAGCCGATTGGCTCCCACGCGTTCCGTTGCCTCCCGATGAACACGACGCATTCCGTTGCCCCCCGATGAACACGACGCAATCCGTTGCCTCCCCATGAACACGACGACGACACTGTTTCTCCGTTCCGACCCAGCCATGTCAACGAGCCCTCGCCGTACGTATGCGCGAGTAGGCGTTCGAGACCCCGCCCGTATGTACACATACGTGGCCATATTTTCTTTCTTGCACCAGGCCGCCTCTACTACGACACGTGCGCGCATCTACATCCACCAGTATATATGTACGTACACATTCATGACCAGAATGACAACGCTACATACGCTACGTACGCTTCGACCAGGTGGGTCCCGACTGTGAGGCACTTCCTTGCGTGCGAAGATGTAGCTGGTGGGTCCCAGCAGTCAGGGGGGCGAAATACGGTGGCCCGTTCGGTGGGTCCCCGCTGTCAGGTGGAGGAATAATTATTTTGCACGTAATAAGGAGGCACTTCCTTGCTGCGGCCGTGGACCCAGCTGTCAGCGTCTCCACGTACAGTCCACGTCCGATGGAAGCCGTTCCTTGACCATGTTGACCACGCCGCACCGAGAGCACCAGGGCGGTGGACGATGGCAAGGCCTAGGAAGGGGATGACGCGGAGCCAGGGAAGACGCGGCAGTGGATGCCCACGCGTAGAGGAGTACGAGGGCACTCGTTCACTGCAGTGTGAGGCTGCCGTCGCCGCAGAGTAACAGGGGGTGTGGGTGAGTAGAGGGATGGCCTGTCCAGCGGTGGGAGTAGTAGGGGGCGGTGAGGCCTCCGCCGCATCGCAGCCGGCCACGGGAGGCAGGAGCACGAGGCACGACCGGCACTGGTTTGGGCGGCTGGAGCAAGAAGACCAGAGGTTGAAGAAGCACTACGGCCGTTGGATGGACATCGTACGGTCACTGGAGCTAGAATCGTGCATATTGACTAAGTTGACAAAGCCCTCCATTCCCGTCAACTTAGTAGGCCCACAAGTCAGCCTACCACTATACTGGGTCCCAGCTAACAGGGGGAGTATTCATTTGTTTGTGCGTAATAAGGATGCACTTCCTTGCGTGCGAAGATATAGCTAGTGGGTCCGAGCTGTCAACAGCGGTAACCTTTTTTTTGCGAAATACAGAGGCCCTTTCGGTGGGTCCCTGATGTCAGGTGGAGGAATCGTTATTTTGCGCGTAATAAGGAAGCATTTCCTTGTGTGCGGCCGTGGACCCAGCTGTCGGCCTCTCCACGTACAGTCCACTTCAGATGCATGTCGGTCATTGACCACATTGACCAGGCCGCGCCAAGAGCAGCAGGGCAGTGGACGACGGCGAGGCCTAGGAAGGGAACGACACGGAGGCAGGGAAGACTCGGCAGTTGTTTCCCACGCGGAGGGGAGTGCGACTGTACGAGGGTTTACTGGTTCGTCTGCCGTCGCCGGAGAATAACAGCAGGTGTGGGTGAGTAGAGGGATGTCTAGGCCAGCGATGGGAGTACGGTGGGGCGGTGAGGCCTGTGTGGCAGCACAGCCGGCCGCGGGGAGGAGGGAGCAGGCAGTCCCGCCGGCGCTTGTTTGAGCGGTTGGAGCAGGAAGAGCAGAGATTGAAGAAGCACGACGGCCGTTGGATGGACATTCAACAGTCACTACTTGTGCGTCAACCTTTTTTTAGGAAAGCCTCAAATCTGTGGAAAACATCATACAACCCATCTGCCATTATTTCTAATAATTTTCAGCCCATTTGCTAATTCTTAAGGTTTTTTTGGAGCCCATATTCTTTTTGTTAGCATTACAGCCCAAATTGTGGCCACGATTAAAAAATTATACGAAATTTTGCATATTTCGGTGCGGTCCGAACTGTTTTTAATCCCGAAATTTCGACTCACATTCAAACTGATTTTAAAAATAAATTTATATCAATATAAAATCCAACAAATTCTCCACGCATAAAAATTAATGTAATTTAAAATCTTGAAATGAAAAAAAGATATTTGAAACTAATTTCCGGTTTGATGTGTTTTAAAAATGCACAACCCATTTCTCATTACTGATGGGCCATTTTCTCGGCCAGCCAAATGAAAGCTCTCCTCGTCTTGAAAGATTTGCAGCCCAACATGCCTGACAAAGCAACTTACTTGGCAAATCACAAAAAAACTGGGCTATGGCCATGGACCCAGCTGTCAGCTTCTCCACGTACAGTACTCTTCCGATGGAAGTCGTTCCTTGACCACGTTGACCACGCCGCGCGGAGAGCACCACGGCGGTGGACGATGACGAGGCCTAGGAAGGGGACGACACGGAGCCGGGGAAGACGCGGCAGTGGAAGCCCGCGTGAAGAGGAGTACGAGGGTTCACTGGTTTGGCTGCGGTGTGAGGCTACCGTCACGCAGGGCCTGGCTAGCGGTGGGAGTAGTAGGGGGCGGTGAGGCCTCCGTGGTAGCACAGCCGGCCACGGGAGGTAGGAGCATGCGTTACGACCAGCGCTGCTTTGGGCGGCTGGAGCAAGAAGACCAGAGGTTGAAGAAGCACTACGGCCGTTGTCGTGGTTCTAACACTGACAGTAGAGTAGGGGGGTGAGAATGTAGAGGCAAGATCCTAGCTATGGAGGAGCTGTACACACGAGTTTTACGAGTTCTGGCCCTTCTCGGAGGAAGTAACAGCCCTACGTCTCGGAGCCCTGAGGCGGTCAACTGAATATATGTGTGTGAATTACAGAAAGTGTGAACCCTTGTCCTAGAGGAGGGGGGTGGCTTATATAGAGTGCGCCAGGACCCCAGCTCCCCTCCGTTACACAGGGTTCAATGTTCATAAAGGTGGGGCGTTACTGGTAACGTCCACAATAAAGTGTTATAAATGCCCATAAAGCTATGGTTTAAGTCCTGACCGTTGCAGAGTGGAGGGCTTCTCATCTTCTGGAGGTCGAGTGTCTTCAAGGTGGTCGAGTGTCTTCAAGGTGGTTGAGTGTCTTCAAGGTGGTCGAGTGAGCACATCTTCATGGTCGAGTGGATGATGGTTTCCCTTCGACTGCTTCTGATTCTTTGTAGAGATGTCCTTGGGTAGGGTATGTCGGACAGATCCATGACCCTACCCTAGGTACATAGCTTCGTCATTAGCCCGCAAATGGATCAGGGTTTGAGTGGGGAAGGAGTTGGGAACACTTCCTACCCATTCTTTGTGCTACGAGTATATCCTGTTCTGGAACAATGAGTTGATGCAACATCCCAAAACTCTAAATCTGGGAATGTTATAATAAATAGATAGATTTGATCGATTGTTTGGTTGTTGTGTGATTGATTGACTAAAAGTGAGTGAAATTCGAAACTTCTGAAAGTTAAATGAGAGGGAATAAAAGGACTTTCCCAAACTTCCATTTTTTTGCTTTTATGATCTCCGTGAATTCAAATCCTTTTCAAACAGAAAACCCTAGAGAGAAGATGACATGACTTCTTCCATTTATTTAAATGAAATGGGGTGTTTGAAAATATTTGAATTTCATTTGGGAAAATATTTCCAATTCTGAAACTTTATGCAACTCAATGATTTTAACGAGAGAAGATAAAATGACTTCTTCAAATTATATGAAATATGAGTTGGGAGTTTCAAAGATTAAATTTAAAGTCCTACTGGAAATTATTTTCAATTTGGAGTTATTTGGATTTTATTCAAATTATTTTTCTCCAAAAATAAAATATATGGAAAATAGGGTAACATGATTCCCTACCATAGAAAATTGGAGAAAAAATTAATTTGAAATCATTTTGGTGTTTTTAAAATGATTTTAGTGAGTTTTTATTGCACCAGTAGCACTGTTTAATTTATTAAAATTTATGTGTATTTTATTTGACTTTATAAAAATGTTCAGCTTGTAGGAAATCTTTTTCTAATTTTTTTGACATATAATATGCCTATATTATATTTTGCTTCTATTTTCTTTTGTTTTATTTTCATTTGCCTGTGTTTTTTTTAAAAAAACTCTCTTCGAACAGTGCCAGGCCGAAGTCCAGCACTGCTCTCTCTCTGCGCCAGGCCAGCCGGCCCAGCCCAGCAGCGGCCTACACCCGTGCCCGAATCGCCTCCGTCTCCCTCTCCCGCTAGCTCGCCCGCTCGCACGCTGCTTTGCCCAGTGACTGACAGGTGGGGTCCACCTGTCGGGACCTTCTCCTACCCGCCGCCGGAGTCCAACTCCAGCACTCCTCGCTGGCGACACCGTGTCCAGGCAGGACTCCTCTACCTCTGCCCCTCGGGCAAGCCGACCCCCTCCTCCTATTTATACCACCGCCCGGACCCGTTCCTCCTCCTTTGCCGCAAACCGCAGCCACCGCCGCCCTCGCCGAAGTTCCCGCCTCCGACAAGATCTGCTGCTGCCGCCGCGCCCCGTTCCGTCACCCTCGACCTCCGCCGACGCCGCCATCGCCTTCCCCTACTCGCACCGCTTCTCCCCGACCCCGCGGCCACGCCGGAGGACCACCGGAGCAGCCACCCCGACGACCCCGACGCCGCTGCCATCTCCTTCTCCGTCGACGTCGACGCCCACCACCGCGGTAAGCCGCCGGTGCTCCTCGTCTGTCCGATCTAGGTTAGATGGATAGGATTAGATTAGTTTTTTTCGAATCGTTTCTCCGTACTTAGTGAATGTTCATTGCTTTAACTTCGCAGCGAATGGTTTTTAACCAATAGATTTCTGACACGTGGCCAGGGACCTAGGTGTAGATTTTATTTTTCAGTTTAGTCCCTGATTTTCAAAACACCACAACTTTTCAATCCTTAGTCCGAATTCAGTTCCTAGTTATGATCCCCTCTATCTAGTAAACAACTTTAACATGTTTTTGAAAGTTTCAAAATTTGAATTAGATCAGTTTTGAATTTGAATCTTCTTTTGATTGTAACTTGAGTTTCGTAGCTCCGTTTGAGTTGATTCTTTTTGCCAATCGAAGCTCTTGACCTAAACTTTCTGATAAGGCCAAATTCACATAATTTTGGTACTGAGAGAAATTGTTTTATGTTGCAAGAGTTATTTTCTTGGTTTTGATGTTTTCCGAATCGTCTTCTTCGATCTTTCTGATCTTTTGAGTGATTGCTTATGTGTGGTTACTATTGCTTGCTTACAATAGATTGACCGGAGTGTGACGAGTAGAACTATCAAGAGTTTTGAGTGCGAATCATCTTCATCAACATTGCAGGCAAGTTCACACTTTGATCATATCCCTTTTCATACCCAGTTTTTATGCATTAGTTACAACCCTGAAACATTGCATGAGTAGGATTGATAACATGTGGGTATTGGGAAGTAGTTGATGAGGTAGGAACCTATTGCCCTGCATTCAAACCTTGGGAGTTACTATTACATTATGCTTATACTGCCATGCTATGCTCGTAGACGTGGATTGGGTTTGAGAGTATTTCATGAAAGATGTGAGATTGTTAATTAATGGTTTACTTAAGGTGGTAACTTTAACACACATCTGGGTGGATTGAGGCACCTGGGTACTCCAGCGATTGCCTATCTAGGCACCTGGGTATTCCAGGATTGCCTGTTTTTTTATGGACCACCACCCAGGCTTAAATGGATCATGAGATTATTCATACTAGAAACTTCCGTGTGCAGCCACAAGCTACTATGGGCTCTAGCATAGTTGACTAAGTCGTGTGAACTCTTATAGTGGTAGACTAGCAGATGTAGGGGAAAGTAGGTGTAACGGTCTACCCATCGTAAGGTGCTAGCACTTCTGAAAGACTATGTCTCGGTCATCCGTTTCTCAAACATCATGTAGTGCGAGAATCCCAACGGAGGAGATAGAGTCTTGTGGGGAAAAGTGCGCAAACCTCTGCAGAGTGTATAAACTAATCATGATTAGCCGTGTCCCCGGTTATGGACGTCTTGAGTATCTAGTACTTGGATTATCCTATTGATCTCATCACGCTACTTAAATAATTTGTTGGGTTTTAATGATGATGCTTAATTGGGATTGAGAATGCTGTCAACCATTCTCAATGTTTAACAACCACCATGATAGTTAAGCAAAATTTATTCCTTTGCAGTAGGGAAAAATTGGCTTTACGCAAAACTGTAACCATAGAGCTTTTCCACCAGCCAAATATGCATGTAGTGATAGCCATATTTCAGCATTGCTCTATAGTGTGAATTTGCCAGTACATTCAATGTACTGACCCTTTGTGGCTACAACGTCTCATGTTGCAGGATTATCTTACGACGAGTAAGTGATACGTTAGGGTTACGATTTCTACACTCAACTTTGCCATTGGTGTTGATGGGAATCCACAATCTTGTTACTTCCGCTTTTTTGGATTGAGGTAATAGTATTTGCGTTACTTTATACATGTGATTTACCTCTGTTATAAATCCTTCGAGTACTGTGTGTGTCAGCATACCGATCCAGGGATGACACTTAAGCACAGAGACTTGATCCATTCGGGTCGGGTCGCTACAAGATGGTATCAGAGCACATGTTGACTGTAGGACGTGACCCCTAGAAACTGGCATGCCATAGGAAAGATTTTTCTCTACAACTTTCTTTTCAAAAGGATATTTCACCTCTCTTCTCTTCTGAGCTTATTCAAATATACCCTTTTAGTGAGACCATATCCCTCTCCCTTTTTGACCACTCGAAGATTCGACTGATGAGACCACTTCAAGAAGTACAAGATATCGGACAACTAAGACCACTTCGGAATGAGGAGGATTTTATCATGCATTACAATGATGGAAACTACAATGGTTGAAGACTCCGAAGACTAGTAGAATTGGAAGGCTCTGAAGAATTTCCAGATTTGTATGACCTAGGGAGGCTACCCTTATGGAACTTGGCAGACTAAGGAAGCTGTCAATACCTGAGATCAAGGTGTATCGGAGAAAGACCGGAACATGGATCATGAGAACTCAAAGTTTTGTCAAAAAAACCCTAAGGTAGGAGATATCAACTATGGAAGATAGCTCATGGCAATGACAAGGGCAGAAACACGGTTATCCGTGATGTCATCATCATTGATACTATGGTCACCGAGCTGAGCTAAGCATGCATTTCTTTGGAAGGATTGGATGGTAGAAGGCTGACGTAGCAGCTATCAGCAAAACATGAAGTTTTAACCTTAGCCGGTGTATCACCAGGATCTGGAGTGTTACATCAAGAAGTTAAGATGGTGCTACAAGAAGCCATATTTTGACAAGGAGCATTTCGTGAAGAACTTAGGACACAGTGTGAATTTGCCATTACATTCAATGTACTGACCCTTTGTGGCTGCAACGTCTCATGTTGCAGGATTATCTTACGACGAGTAAGTGATACACTAGGGTTACGATTTCTACACTCAACTTTGCCGTTGGTGTTGATGGGAATCCACAATCTTGTTACTTCCGCTATTTTGGATTGAGGTAATAGTATTTGCGTTACTTTATACATGTGATTTACCTCTGTTATAAATCCTTCGAGTATTGTGTGTGTCAGCATACCGATCCAGGGATGACACTTAAGCACAGAGACTTGATCCATTCGGGTCGGGTCGCTACAGTTGAGGTGACGATGTCGACTCCTTTCTCAGTCGCCTTGGTCCATTCTTGGTTTTTCTCGAGTGAATTTTCACGATGGAATTCCGAATGATGATGTGAAGGATGTTTGTCTTCGGTCTGACAGGTTGTTCTGCTCTCCGCGGATCTCGCGGGATTCGAATTTTGGGAAGCGCACCAGACGGACGGAACGGAGGTTATCAGGACGGATTAGGCAGGTCTCCTCGATCCCCGCGCCACCTTTTTCGCCACGTACTGCGCGCGTGACTGTTGCAGGATTTGTTTAGATCGCCTGGGTCCACCAGTCAGTCACTCGGGTGACAACCTTATAAAAGGCCTCGGACCAGGCCTCTGCCTCGTGCACTCTCATTCTCTCTTCTTCTTCTCCCAATCTCTCCGCCACGCTCGCTTCCGCCCTCGTCTCCGGACCTTTGACCGAGCTCGACCCGCCGCCATGGGGAAGCATAGGACGGTGGCATTGGAACGCGCGAAGAAGGCGACATCAAAGGCGAAGGGCAAGCGGACCAGCCGGGGCGGATCCTCGTCGAGATCTGGCCTGCCGGCGGGCTGGATCCAGGGCGACTGGATCCGCTCGACAATCACCCAAGACGACCTCGATGATCTGGTGGAGGTGGGACTGATCCCCCACAAGTCGGCACGGCTCCCGGGGAACGAAACCGAGCCGCAGCCAAGGGAGGGTGAGTGCGTCCTCCTTGCTACCCACGTAGATCGCGGATTCTCACTACCTCCCCATTCTTTCTTCCGGGGTTTTTTGAACTTCTTTGGGCTCAACTCCACCATTTCACCCCAAACACCATAGTCTATCTGGCCGCTTTCGTGTCGATGTGTGAAAACTCCTTGGGCTGTCGACTGCACTAGGGCCTTTTCAAACACATCTTCACCTGCCGCTCCCAGTCGGTCAAAAAGGCCAAGTCAAGTGACGAGAAGACACAAGTGATCCAGATGTGCGGGGGTCTGGGGATCCAGATGAGGAGCAAGAGTACTTTCCCAGCCATGATTCTTCCCGACTCGGTCCGGGGCTGGCAGTCGACTTGGTTCTACTGCAAGGACCAGCCGACCCCGGGTCAGTCGACTGGACTTCCTCCCTTTTCCTTGGCTCGAGTGGAGAAGCCCGCCCCCTGAAGGTAGTTCCAGAAGAGAAGGCACAGGTCAAGGTGCTGGTCGAGCGGGTCGTCCAGCTTGTCCACGACGGGGTGACCGGGATGGACCTGCTGGAGGTCTTTCTCGGTCGACACATCCAACCTCTTCAGACGCACGATCATCCGATGTGGATGTACTCTGGGCTCGAGGATTCCACTCAGATCCACCCGGAGGACGTCAGCGAGGATACCTTGGAGAAGTGGTTGATGGGGATCACCAGCAACAAAGACAACCCTCAGGGGTCTAGGAGGATGATTCCATTCGACAACTCGCACTAGCCGGAGCAGGTATAATTCTGTCTTATCAAGTATCTTTTCGATTCACCGAGTGATATCTTGTTTATGGTCGATTGAATTTCCTTTGACCATTGTCCTTTCAGGCCCTCATCGACATGTACTCAATGCCCAATGGAGTGAAGGACCAAGAGGCCGAGAAGGAAGGGAGCAGTGGCAAGAGCGGCGAGGAGCATTTGGAGGCTGAGGAAGACGAGGAGAGCGACGAATCGACTGATGACGAAGAAGTCGACTCACCTACTCGCAGGGAGAGGAGATCCAAACATGCTCACGACCCGGCGAGCGCTCCGGACTTGGTGGCCGTACCGACTGGTCATTCTTCGAAGCGTCCTAGGACGTCTTCCCCGACGCCAACTGAAAAGGCTCCAAAGCAGTCCAAAGTTGCACCGCCTCCTGTGCCGAAAGCGCCGAAAGCTACCTCCTCCAAGCCGCTAAAAGCTTTGCCTAGGATCAAAGTGACCATTCCTACTATCTCCGGGTAACCATCTGACTTGTCCTTCTCGTCGACTCAATTAACCAGACATAACCGATTGAATGCGAGCCTTTGCAGTGCTGCTACGTCAGGAACCTCTTCTCTCCAATACCAGGACGAGGAAATGGAAGATGCGGTAACCTCCAACCCAGGTATAAACTCTTGCGATTTTGTTCTTGATTCTTTGGTCGACTGTGTTCGAGTGGCTCACTTGGGGTCGAATGATCTGCCTTGTAGCTCCACCCAACGTTATCGATCTTCCAGATGACGATGAAGATGTGGCTCTTAAGCCCAGGAAAGGCAAGAAGGTAACCGCTGGTAGGATGTATCTGCAAGAACCCCCTACGACACCTCCCGTCCGTCAACCTGAAGACGCGGGCATGGCTTCTGTGACCTTCGCCGCACCTTTGTCGAGTGGATCTCCCGCACCGTCGACTGCACCTGTGATTCCTTCAGCTATCCAACTCCACGCCACGGAGCTCCAAGCCGCCGCACCTGGGTCGTCTGCCCACTTTTTCACCAGCTACCCTGTCCCGGACAACCAGTCGGAAGCGGCTGCGGAAGCCATCCGACAAGCTGACATGATGATGGAGCGGGTGAAGACAGTGCATGAGAACAGCCAGGCTACCTACGACGCCAGCGCTGCTCTTCGCGCCAATGTCCAGGTGAGTAAACTTTCCGACTGTTTTTGCTCTATGAGGAAATGTTACTCGAAAAATCTTCTTCTACACAATCTCCTGTTGTTTTCATCGAATTAGAGCACCCACTGGGTGTTTTTTTGATTTTGGTAGTTTCGCTCTTCTACTCGGTCTGGGCGAGTGGAATCAGAACTGGTGGGGGCACGCTAAGTGCACCCACTTGGTGTAGTCCCCGAGACCGCGGTCGACTGCTGGCAGTCGACTGGGGTTTGAGTTCTTCTTTCCTTTCTTTTTTACTCCTTACACTCGACTCAGGCGGACCGGTCAAGTAGTTTCGTTCTTCCACTCGGTCTGGGCGAGTGGGATCTAAACTGGTGGGGGCACGCCAAGTGCACCCACTGGGTGTAGTCCCCGAGACCGCGGTCGACTGCTGGCAGTTTGCTGGGGTCTGAGTAGTTTTTTTGAGTTGAGTCTTAGTCAGCGGGGGCACACCAAGTGCAGCCACTGGGTGTAGCCCCTGAGACCGCAGTCGATTGTGTGCAGTCGGCTGGAGTCTAAGCGAACTTCTTTAGGTTTTATTCACTCGGAAGTAAACAACCTTTGATCTTATCGACTGATCCGTCTTTTGCCTTCTGGAGAAGTCTTGCACTCTTATTTCTAAGTTTGCTGAGCTTGAGGAGAAGCAGAGGCAACTCAACGTCGACTTGGAATTAGCCCAGCAGAATCTGAAGAAAGCTCAAGACGAAGCCACTGGTATGGAAGATAACAGACTGTCGACTGACTTCCAATACATTTCTTTGATCTCTTCTTTGATTCGATTGCTTCTTTTGCAAAGAAAATGAAGTTGGCTCTGGAGAAGAAGGACTCGGACCTCGCCGCCGCGCAAAAAGCAGCTCAAGATAAAACTGCTCTCGCGGACCAGAAGCTTGCTTCAATCGGAACGCTGGAAGAAGAGGTGACCAAACTGAAATCTTGTCTTAATGAAGCTAACCATGAAGTGACCAGTCTGAAGAAGGACAAGGTCGCCCTGAATGAAAAGCTGGAGTCTGCGATCCGCAAGAGGAATGACACAGAAGCTTATCTGAGGACTCTTGCCAAGAAGCTTTATCTCACGCTGGAAGGTATTTCTTTTAATCCGAGTGTGTTGATGCTTGCAACCGGATCTTGCTCGGTCGATTGACTAACTTTTGCTGCAGAACTCTGTCAAGACGTCGACGAGGAAACTGGAAGGGTCGAGAGGGGTCTGGACCCTATCGCTTCTCCATTCTACGACGAAACTGCAATGAACGTGCTCCGACTGGAGTCCCGTATCGACAGCGCCATAAGCTACCTCGCGCGCCTGAAGGAGGTAGTCTCCCGAATCGACTCATCGCTTTGGCCGGGGCCGACGCTTCAGAATGACCTGGAATCCTTGATGACTCGACTGAACGAGATCCCTGACCGAGTGCAAGAATGGAAGAAATCCTCTGCCCAGTGTGGTGCTGATGTGGCGCTGTCCTCGGTGCGAGTCCATTGCAAGGAAGCTCATGAAGACAAGCTGGCTACGATCAAAGTTGCTAACACCAAAAAGCATGACTTCCAGTCCTTCATGGAGACTTTCATTGCTGCCGCCACTCGGATCGCTGATGGGATCGACCTGGACTCATTTGTGGCGCCTGCCACCCCTCCTCCGGCCGAGTGAACAAACTTATGAAACTTGAATCTGCTTTAAATTTGCCTCGGAATGCCGAGTGATTGCTGTAACCGCTGAACTCCTTCGGGCTTGATGCCCGAGCACTTTTGATTTGCTTCTTCGAACTTTTAGGATTTATCTGAATTTGGTTTATCTTCGAATGTGCTTGCGTTTGCCTTTGAATGGACTTTGCTCACTGCTTGGAATAGTCTTTGTGCTGGAGATGCAGCTCTGATGGGGTAGCTCAAGTCGACTCGCGCTTCGTCGTCCTCGCGGATAGGGATGGAGCGGACGTTGTACTTGTGTCGTAGCTCCGAAGAAGAAGGTTGCAGTCGACCTGCACCTCGTCGTCCTTGCGGATAGGGATGGAACCGACGTTGTACTTGTGCCGTAGCTCCGAAGGAGAAGGTTGCAGTCGACCTTCACCTCGTCATCCTTGCGGATGGGGATGGAACGGACGTTGTACTTGTGGCACAGTTCCAAAGGAGAAGGTTGAAGTCGACCTGCACCTCGTCATTCTTGCGGATGGGGATGGAACGGACGTTGTACTTGTGCCGCAGCTCCGAAGGGGAAGGTTGCAGTCGACCTACACCTCGTCATCCCCGTGGATAGGGATATGTTTCAAACTTAGGCGAGTACTAGAATGTAGCTAAGTCTCCTAGTGAGAGAACTTAGGAGAGTGCTGGACTGGAGCTAAGCCCCCGAGTGGGAGGGTTGCTCTCCACTCGGTAGGATTTTTTCAAACTTAGGCAAGTACTGGACTGCAGCTAAGTCTCCTAGTGGGAGAACTTAGGCGAGTCCTGGACTGCAGCTAAGCCCCCGAGTGGGAGGGTTTCTCTCCACTCGGTAGGATTTTTTCAAACTTAGGAGAGTACTGGACTGCAGCTAAGTCTCCTAGTGGGAGAACTTACGCGAGTGCTGGACTGCAACTAAGCCCCCGAGTGGGAGGGTTGCTCTCCACTCGGTAGGATTTTTTCAAACTTAGGCGAGTACTGGACTGCAGCTAAGTCTCCTAGTGGGAGAACTTAGGCGAGTGCTGGACTGCAGCTAAGCCCCCGAGTGGGAGGGTTGCTCTCCACTCGGTAGGATTTTTTCAAACTTAGGCGAGTACTGGACTGCAGCTAAGTCTCCTAGTGGGAGAACTTAGGCGAGTGCTGGACTGCAACTAAGCCCCCGAGTGGGAGGGTTACTCTCCACTCGGTAGGATTTTTTCAAACTTAGGCGAGTACTGGACTGCAGCTAAGTCTCCTAGTGGGAGAACTTACGCGAGTGCTGGACTGCAACTAAGCCCCCGAGTGGGAGGGTTACTCTCCACTCGGTAGGATTTTTTCAAACTTAGGCGAGTACTGGACTGCAGCTAAGCCTCCTAGTGAGAGAACTCAGGCGAGTGTTGGACCGCAACTAAGCCCCCGAGTGGGAGGATTGCTCTCCACTCGGTAGGATTTTTTCAAACTTAGGCGAGTACTGGACTGCAGCTAAGCCTCCTAGTGAGAGAACTCAGGCGAGTGTTGGACCGCAACTAAGCCCCCGAGTGGGAGGATTGCTCTCCACTCGGTAGGATTTTTTCAAACTTAGGCGAGTACTGGACTGCAGCTAAGCCTCCTAGTGAGAGAACTTAGGCGAGTGCTGGACTGCAGCTAAGCCCCCGAGTGGGAGGATTGCTCTCCACTCGGTAGGATTTTTTCAAACTTAGGCGAGTACAGTACTGCAGCTAAGCCTCCTATTGAGAGAACTTAGGCGAGTGCTGGACTGCATCTAAGCCCCCGAGTGGGAGGATTGCTCTCCACTCGGTAGGATTTTCTTTCGAACTTAGGCGAAACAGATTCGCGACTAAGCCCACCCACTGGGGGATTTCAGAAGTAAATAAGAACACAACAATTGAATGATTGGACCATAAGCTCTTGTCTTGTATAAACAAATTACAAAGGTGTTTCTTATTACATTTTATTCAAACGAGTGCTTAAGTATAAAAGGGGCGGAGCAGCTCCGCGTTCCAAGCCTGTGGCTCGTCTTTCTGATGCTCAATACTGTAAACATGGTATGCTCCGTTGTGAACTTTGGTGATGATGAAGGGGCCCTCCCAGGTCAGGGCAAGCTTGTGTGGTTTCTGTTGATCCACTCGAAGAACCAGATCTCCTTCTTGAAAAGCTCGACCCTCACATTTCTAGCGTGGAATCAACGCAGGTCTTGCTGATAAATGGTCGAGCGGATCAAGGCCATCTCTCTTTCCTCCTCTAAGAGATTGACTGAATCTTGCCAGGCCTGCTCTGCTTCCTCTTCAGAGAAGAGCTCAACTCGGGGTGGGCCTGCTCTGCTTCCTCTTCAGAGAAGAGCTCAACTCGGGGTGCATTGTGGAGCAGATCACTTGGCAAAACAGCTTCGGCTCCATAGACTAAGAAGAAAGGAGTTCATCCGGTCGACCGATTAGGAGCTGTCCTCAAACCCCACAGAACCGATGGAAGTTCATCAACCCAAGCACCTGCTACGTGTTTGAGATCACGCATCAGTCGGGGTTTCAGTCCTTTGAGAATTAGGCCATTGGCTCTTTCTGCTTGTCCGTTTGACTGCGGGTTAGCGACAGAAGCATAGTCGACTCGAGTGCCCTGAGAGGCGCAGAAAGCTCTGAACTCATCGGAATCGAAGTTCGATCTGTTGTCCGTGATGATGCTGTGTGGGACTCCATATCTGACTGTCAATTCTCTGATAAAACTGACAGCGGTGCTAGCATCAAGGTTCTTGATAGGTTTAGCTTTGATCCATTTGGTAAACTTGTCGACTGCAACGAGCACATGAGTGAAGCCGCTCCTGCTAGTTCTCAGTGATCCAACCATATCCAGTCCCCAAACAGCAAAGGGCCAGATGAGGGGGATGGTCTTCAGGGCTGACGCTGGCTTGTGAGACATGGCGGAGTAAAACTGGCAGCCTTCACATCTGTCAACTATATCTTTCGCCATTTAATTTGCTCGTGGCCAATAGAATCCAACTCTGTATGCTTTAGCCACGATGGCCCGAGAGGACGCATGATGACCATAGGTCCCCGAGTGGATGTCATTGAGGATCATTCGACCTTCTTCTGGTGTTATGCATTTCTGACCGACTCCAGTCATGCTTTCCCTAAACAGTTGTCCTCCTATCACAGTAAATGTCTTGGATCGACGGACGATCTGTCGAGCCTCTTCTTCATCCTCCGGGAGTTCTTTCCTGAGGATGTACGCAATGTAGGGCACCGTCCAGTCGGGAGTAATGGCCAGAACCTCCATGATCAGGTCGACCACGGCTGGGACCTCGACTTCAGTCGGATCTGTGGCGCTCTTAGGTTGCGGGGGCTCTCCAGCAAAAGGATCTTCCTGAACTGTCGGCGAGTGAATATGCTCCAAAAACACATTGCTGGGAATGGCTTCTCTCTTGGAACCTATCTTTGCCAAATCGTCGGCTGCTTGATTTTTCAGTCGGGGTATGTGGTGGAGTTCTAACCCCTCAAACTTCTTCTCAAGCTTTCTCACCGCGTTGCAGTAACCAGTCATGGCTGGGCTTCTGACGTCCCACTCCTCCATCACTTGATTAACTACAAAATCTGAGTCGCCATAGACCATGAGGTGACGGACGCCGAGTGAGATGGACATGCGCAACCCAGACAGGAGTGCTTCATATTCTGCTTCATTGTTGGAGGAATCAACGTGAATCTGGAGGACATATCTGAGCTTGTCTCCTCGGGGGGATACCAAAACTACTCCAGCACCAGAACCATTCAGCATCTTGGACCCGTCAAAGAACATGGTCCAGTGCTTAGAGTGAACTTCAGTCGGCAGTTGCTGTTCGATCCACTCGGCGAGGAAATCTGCTATTGCTTGGGACTCGATAGCTTTCTTTGCCTCAAACTTGATATCTAAGGGAAGGAGTTTAATCGCCCATTTGGCCACTCGAGTAGTTGCATCTCTGTTGTGCAGAATCTCTGACAATGAAGCGTCGCTGACGACTGTAACAGAGTGATCCGAGGAATAGTGTGCAACCTTCTTCGTGGTCATGTAAATCCCATAGACAAGCTTCTGATAATGAGGATATCTCTGCTTTGACGGGGTCAGGACTTCATAAATATAATAAACTGGGCGTTGAACCTTATAAGCTTTTCCTTCTTCTTCCCGCTCGACCGTAAGTACTGTACTGACGACTTGTCCAGTGGCTACTATATAAAGCAGTAGAGGCTCTTTGCTGATTGGAGCAGCAAGCACCGGCTGGGTGGAAAGCAAGGCTTTTAGCTTTGCAAACGCTGCATCAGCTTCTGGGGTCCACTCGAACTTGTCTGATTTCTTCATCAGTCGGTAAAGAGGCAGCGCCTTTTCACCAAGGCGAGAAATGAATTGACTTAGGGCGTCCAAGCAACCAGTAAGCTTCCGGACATCATGCACATGCACAGGGCGCTTCATTCGGAGTATAGCGCCTACTTTCTCTGGGTTAGCATCGATTCCTCGTTTGGAAACAAGAAAACCGAGTAACTTTCCACCTGGAACTCCAAATGTGCACTTTGATGGATGGAGCTTAATATCATACCCTTCTGAGGTTGGCAAAGGTTTCAGCAAGGTCACTCAGTAGGTCGGAACCTTTACGTGACTTGACCACAATGTCATCCATGTATGCTTCCACATTCCGACTGATCTGAGTGAGCAGGCACTTCTGAATCATCCTCATGAATGTGGCTCCGGCGTTCTTCAAACCGAATGGCATTGTGCCATAACAAAAGCACCCAAACGGGGTGATAAAAGCTGTCTTTATTTCATCGGGCCCGTACAGATGGATCTGGTGGTACCCGGAGTAGGCGTCCAAAAAGGACAAACGCTCGCACCCTGCAGTCGAGTCGACTATCTAATCGATGCGGGGGAAAGGGAAGTGATCTTTCGGGCAGGCCCGATTTCATATGCTTGAAAGCAATACACATATGAAGTGAGTCGTCTTTCTTTGGGACCATGACAACATTGGCTAACCACTCGGAGTGATAAATCTCTCGGATAAACTCAGCTGCCAAAAGCCGAGCCACCTCTTCACTGATTGCCTTTCTTTTCTGGACGGCGGACCGTCGAAGATGCTCTTTAACTGGTTTCACCTTCGGGTCGACTCGCAAACGATGCTCAGCCAGTCCCCTGGGAATACCCGGCATGTCAGAAGGCTTCCATGCAAAGATGTCCCAGTTCTCACGGAGGAACTGGATGAGCGCTTCTTCCTATTTGGAGTCGAGTGAGGTTGAAATGTGAGTCGGAGCAGCATTGGGATCTGTCGGGTGAATGTGAATCGACTTCGTTTCACCAGACGACTGGAATGCTGAATCTATGGCTGGCTTCTTGGCTTGCAGCAAGTCACTCGGATCTGCATTTTTCTGGTATTCTTGCAATTCCACCACGGCCATCTGGGCATCGGCGATCTTTGAGCCCTTCTGGAAGCACTCTTCTGCCTTCTTCCGATTGCCAGAGATAGTGATCACCCCTCTGGGACTAGGCATCTTCAGTTTGAGGTACACGTAACATGGTCGAGCCATAAACCGTGCATAAGCTGGCCTGCCCAGAATTGCGTGATAAGCACTCTGGAAATCCACAACTTCAAATGTCAACTTTTCTTTGCGGTAATTTTTGGAATCACCGAAAACCACGTCGAGTGCAATCTGACCGAGGGATGCAGCCTTCTTGCCTGGAATGACCCCATGGAAACTCATATGGCTTTTACTGAGTCTGGACATCGGAATGCCCATTCCCTTCAACGTTTCTGCATACAGTATGTTCAGGCCACTGCCACCGTCCATCAGGACCTTTGCCAGTCGAGTGCCTTCGACCACTGGGTCAACCACCAGTGCTTGCCTCCCAGGGGTGGCGATGTGCGCTAGATGATCAGACTAGTCGAATGTAATGGCAGTCTGCGACCACTTCAAGTAACTAGGTGTCGTCGGAGCGACCATGTTCACTTCTCTGTTGATGACTTTCAATCGACTTTTGCTCTCAACGTTAGCAAAAATCATCAGAGTGGAATTCACGTGGGGATAACCATCATCATCCTCTTCCTCATCCTCAGCCTTGTCTGCTTCTTTCTCCTTTTCCTTGGGCTGTTTCTCTCAGAACTGTTGGATTAGGAGCCGACACTACCAAGTTGTATGCTTTGGGTAAATGACATTACCTTCTTCATCTTTTTTGGTGTGGATATGGCACGATAGATCCAACACATCATTCTCATCTTGATCTTTTACTTTCATGGGGTTCCATGGCCCTTTGGGCTTCCCCTTGAACTTTCCTTGAACCATAGCCAAAGCTTCACCTGAAGCAGCTGGCTCGGCCTTGCACTTCTATTTCCGACCGGAATTTCCTCCTTCGGCTTCATGGGCGACTGCTTTGTGCTTGCCGCTCCGGAGTCGCTCTTCTTCTTCACCATTGGCATACTTGGTGGCAATTTCCATCATCCGAGCCAGAGTCATATTTCCTGTCCGGCTGAATTTCATATTCAACTCCCTATACCTGACGCCTTCCTTAAGGCACAAATTGCCTGATGATCTGACACATCTTCTACCGCGTGGTGTAGGGTGATCCATCTCTGGATATAATCCCTCAAAGTTTCATTCGGCTTTTGAACACAACACTGTAACTCTGTCAAACCTGCCGGCCGTTTGCAAGTGCCCTCGTGTAGGATCGAAAGTATGTCTAGAGGGGGGGGGGTTATTAGGACTACTTGACCAAATAAAAACTTAACCAATTCCCAATTTTAGTTCTTGGCAGATTTTAGCTATTTTAGGACAAGTCAAGCAATCATCACACAATTCAAGCAAGCATGCAAAGAGTATATTGGCAGCGAAAAGTAAAGCATGCAACTTGCAAGAATGTAAAGGGAAGGGTTTGGAGAATTCAAACGCAATTGGAGACACGGATGTTTTTCCCGTGGTTCGGATAGGTGGTGCTATCCTACATCCACTTTGATGGAGACTTCAACCCACGAAGGGTAACGGTCGCGCGAGTCCACGGAGGGCTCCACCCACGAAGGGTCCACGAAGTAGCAACCTTGTCTATCCCACCATGGCCATCGCCCACGAAGGACTTGCCTCACTAGCGGTAGATCTTCACGAAGTAGGCGATCTCCTTGCCCTTACAAACTCCTTGGTTCAACTCCACAATGTTGTCGGAGGCTCCCAAGTGACACCTAGCCAATCTAGGAGACACCACTCTCCAAGAAGTAACAAATGGTGTGTTGATGATGAACTCCTTGCTCTTGTGCTTCAAATGATAGTGTCCCCAACACTCAACTCTCTCTCATAGGATTTGGATTTTGTGGAAACAAGATTTGAGTGGAAAGCAACTTAGGGAAGGCTAGAGATCAAGATTCATATGGTAGGAATGGAATATCTTGGTCTCAACACATGAGTAGGTGGTTCTCTCTCAGAACATATGAGTTGGAAATGTGTATGTGTTCTGATGGCTCTCTCCACGAATGAAGAGGAGGTGGAGGGGTATATATAGCCTCCACACAAAATCCAACCGTTACACACAGTTTTCCAATCTCGGTGGGACCTAATCAACAAACTCGGTCGGACCGAAAAGGTAAACCTAGTGACCGTTAGAGATTTTCGGTGGGACTGACATGCAACTTGGTAGGACCGATATGGTTAGGGTTTGGGCATAACGTAATCTCGGTGAGACCGATTACACAAACTCGGTGAGACCGAGTTTGGTAATAAGCTAACCAGAGAGTTGGTCAGGCAAACTCGGTGGGACCGATTTGCTCTTTCGGTGAGACTGAAAAGTTACAAAAGGGAAACAAAGAGTTTACATTGCAATATCGGTGGGACCGATTCGCTCTTTCGATGAGACCGAAAAGTTACAAAAGGGAAACAGAGAGTTTGCAATCCCATCTCGGTGAGACCGAGATCCCTATCGGTAGAACCGAATTGCTAGGGTTTGGCAGTGGCTTATGACAAGTGAAACTCGGTGGCGCCGGATAGAAAGAATCGGAAGGACCGAGTTTGGCTTAGGGTTTAGGTCATATGTGGATATGGGAAAGTAGTTGAGGGTTTTGGAGCATATCACTAAGCACATGAAGCAAAAGGCTCATTAAGCAACACCTCATCCCTCCTTGATAGTATTGGATTTTCCTAAAGACTCAATGTGATCTTGGATCACTAAAATATAAAATGAAGAGTCTTGAGCTTTTGAGCTTGAGCCAATCCTTTGTCCTTAGCATTTTGAGGGTTCCACTTTCACATCCATGCCATGCCAATCATTGAGCTTTCCTGAAATAGTCATCTTGGAATAGCATTAGCTCAATGAGCTATATGTTGTTATGAATTACCAAAACCACCTAGGGATAGTTGCACTTTCAATCTCCCCCTTTTTGGTAATTGATGACAACATATAGATCAAAGCTTCGACAAATGATAATAAGCATGAAATATATCGTCGCTTTGAGAAGTATGTGACAAGTAAGAGCTCCCCCTAAATTTGTGCATATTTAAAATTTGCTTTGGACTGAAAATGCACAAAGAGTTAGAGTCATGGGTTACTCTTCCATGTCACATACATCTTGGTGGAGCGCTTAAAATGATAAGAATGAAATACCTGCACTCATCACCAAGAATAGTGAATGATCACATAAGATAGATAAGATGATAATATTAAGCAAACATTAAGTGTAGCTTATGATCAAACACATGATCATCAATGTCTGACGAGCAATGACATAGTATCTCACACAAAAGCAAACAAAGTTCGAAAAACCACCAAATAAAACAAGAGAGAATAAAAGCAACACTAAAAGCAACACTCTCTCTCGAAGCCTATGATCTATACATTTTCTCCCCCTTTGGAAACAAGTTACCAAAAAGTTCCTAAAAAATGCATAGTGCTAAGTCGACACTCAGGCTTGATCTTCAGGTGGTGGTGGAGTCCGGAGCACTCCAAGGACGAAGCCTTCTGTAGACGTGGTCGGAGTCGAGGCTGAAGTGGACGCTGGAGCTGGTGGAACTGAGGCTGTAGCTGGTGCAGACGTTGTGGCTCTGGGGTCAGCAACTGGCACTTCAGACGACCTTGGACCTCGTGGCACTCTGGCAAAGGCATCAGTTGTAGTCTTGCCTTTCCTCTCCTGCATGTCATCCTGGAGCTGCTCCACTGCAGTCTGAATCTCTGTCACTTTGACATCCAAGTCATAGAAGTTTTGTTCCATGATCCTCTCTAAGCTTGCCTGGTTCTGAGTTAGGGTGGCTAGTCCTTGCTGAATCCGCAGGGTGGATGCAATCAAGTAACCAAGCTGCTCTTGTTTGGTTTTCAGGAAATATTCAGATGCCTCCTCTTGAGTAGGCATCTTGGCAGCTTTCTCCTTCCTCGCGTTCTCCTTCTTGGCTTGTGCTTGGGAAGATGATGGCTCATTCTCAGTCATGACCACTTGATTATCTTCAAAGTCTAGACGGATGGGCAGGTGTTCCTTGTCCAATAAGTATATGCCCGTGCCCATCTTAGAGTTGATGAGCTCCTGAATCTATGGGGCATATCCACAACTCCTCTTCTGGTCTGCTGCTGTCCTCTTGATTGTTTCAATCATAAGGCTCATGACTTTGAATTTCTGTGGCACGTCAAAGATATGAAGCAAGTTGATCGCGTGGCCCCTGATCATCTTGTGATCTCCAGACTTGGGAAATAGGGTGTGCCTAAGAATCCAGTTGATGGTTGGCAGCCCTGACAGAAGATAGTGTATTAAGCCAAACTTGAACGTATCAAGTGCTTCATTTGGAATCTCCTTGTACATGTTTTACATTGAGTTGTGGTCCATCTTCTTATTGGCATAAATGTCCAAGTCATCATCATGCTCTTCTGGGGCATTAATCAGCTGAGCCCATTCAGCAACTGTAGACTGGTACCTCGTACCCTCTGACATCCATACAATCCTGCCATCTGGATAGAAATGGGCTGTGGAGTAGAACTGCATGATGAGTTCCTCGTTCCACTTTGTGAGCTTCTGCCCAACAAAGTCCTCTACTCCACATGCCTTGAAGCTGTCCTGCACTCCAGGGTAGTACTCTTCGTTGTCCTTGATGTATTGCCAATCAACCCATCTCATATCACAGACAATTTGGCTTCTTGTCTAGCAGCACTGTCTCATAAAAGTCTTGCTGCTCCTTGGTGTGAAACCTGTAGTCAACTGCAGTCCTTCTCCTTGAAGCATACGGGTCTGCTTCTCTCCACTTCCGGAGCCCTGAATCTCTCCTGAGTTTCATATCCTCAGCCACAGGATGAGCATCGTTGTGGTCTGGGATCTTGGGCTTGAGCTTTCTAAGAACATTCTCTTCTTCTTCTACAGCTTCAGGCACTGGGGCCTTGTTCTTCTTAGTAGCCGGGATGCTTCTAGTGTTCCTCTTTGGCTTTGGCTTTGGAGCTGGCTTGGCCTTGGAAGCAGCTGCCCCTGTTCTTATGGTCACCCATCAGCTTGGGTTGCCTTAGGTGCTGGTGCAGACCTCTTTTATCCTTCCATCAGAGATCTCCTCATGGAAGCCTTGCCAAGCCACTCTGGCTACAGTGTTAGTTCTGCCTCTTCTTTTTCTCCTGGTCAATTTCTTCAGATCCATGATGGAAGCCTTGCCAAGCACTCTGGCTACGGTTTTCTTCACCCTTTCCTTTTTTTCTTGCCTTCAGCAGCAACTGGCTCTATGGATGGGCTTTTCAGTTGAAGCTCTGGCCTTTGACATAGGCTGCCTGCCTGCTGGCCTTTTGTATCTTTCCCTGGCTTTGTGCCCTAGCTGGCTCAACTCTCTTGGAAGTTGCTTCCTCTTCTGCCACATAGTCCTCATCTTCGGATCTGAAGTTTCTCTTTCCTTTGTCTGTGGCAGCTTTTGGCAGATTGCTAGGGGTGCTCCTGCTATCATCTGAGCTGGAGGGACTAGTGCCCTCACTCATGTGCACTTGCTGCTCTGACACATTCTGGCTGTCACTCTTGGATGACATGATGCAAATCTGACTGCTGACCCTGTGAATAGTTATAGATGAGGTAGAATAGATGAGCATCACAAAATGCAGAGATTTTTGCAAAAGAATGATCAAAAACTTAGTTTTAGTTTCCCACTGAAATCATCTCGGATCTACCGATTTTAACTCGGTGATACCGAAGCAGTTTTGGCACCTAAACTAGTGAACTCGGTCAGACCGAGTCACAGTTCGGTGGCACCGAGACTGCTAGGGTTTCACAGAGTTCCAAAATCGGTCACACCGATAAGTAATTCTCGGTCAGACCGAGTCTCACTTGTGCAATGGCATAAGCCAAATCGGTGGGACCGAGTTTTTCAACTCGGTGGGTCCGAGATGGTTTCGGCGGAAACCTAACCCTAAAATTTTCGAATTAAACCTAATCTACGAGTTCATTGACTGGATAGAAGTTTAACAAACGTGGCAAGAATCATGATGATCACAATGTGCTAAGAATCGGATTGGGGAATAGCACAAAGATCGAGTCCATACCCTAGTTCGGCGGAGACTCGCTACGGCGGCAACGGCGGGGTTGAATTTCCGTTGACGGCGACGGAGACCAGCGACTGGAGGCGGCTGGCGGCGAGGAGACGATCCGGAGACCAGTTGGCAGAGCAGGCTATCGCGCGGGCGAAGGGGTTCGGAGAAATTTCCAAATTTTTGCCCGTGATATATAGCCCGACCCTGTCGGTGTGACCGAGTGGAACAACTCGGTGGCACCGAGATGCAAAACTGTATACAGTTGTTGCAACTCGGTGTGACTGAATGGTTCAAATCGGTTGCACCGAGATCGAAAACCTAGATCAACTTAATGATCTCGGTAGGACCGAAAGTAGGGTATCGGTCAGACCGAGAATCATAAAGAGGTTTTGGAAGTTTAAGTCTATGACGAATCGGGGACTCCGAGCGCTCCTCACACAGAGTGGTTCGAATCTGACTTGATTAAATTTTGTGATGTAGCATAAATAGAGTTTGAGACGAGAAAAGCATAGATAGCTAGAGGAGGTTCTTAGGCATTCTTTTCCATCCACTTGGCAAAAGGAAATAAAACCAAACAATCAAAACAACAAGTGGATGTCCTCGAATGAGTAAAATATGCAACCAGCATGCTCACACAATAAGATGGCAAATGAAATATGTGACAAGGCATGCACAACCAATTCTAGAATCTATCAAGCAATTTGCGATGCAAGATTATCTATATATGAGTATATTGACTTAGGAGTCAAGTGAGAACACTTGATCATAGGTCATACTCATCGTTTAAGCTCAAGTGGGGTTACCACTTTTACATAAAGCATTGTTGTGTTCACATCTTTAGAGTTGCTTTAGCTCAAGTCTTAGAGTAAAGCTCCCCCTAGATGTGATATCCCCCCTTAGAGGGATGAACTAACCTCGGGTTTTGTCGATGATGACTTCATGTAGATGTTGAAGATGTGTATGCTCAATGTTGATGTAGATCACTTGGAGTTATCCATTTGAGTGAATTGCACTTTCAATACCTACATGGGTTAGTCCCACAAGGAACAAACAAGGATATCCATAGACATAGAGTGATGCACACACAAGATGATGTCCATGAAAACTTTTAGGTTACCTTGTCACTTGTCTTACCAACAAGAGGGTTTGTGACTCCTTGAACTAGTGCAAGATGTGGAAGTTGATTGCACCTGTTCTTGCCAAAATGATAAGAGTGAAGTATGTTGGCGGAGTCACCCTCAAGAACTCTCTAGTTCTTCTTCTTTTGGATCCACACCATCTTGATGGGAATCCTTGGAGTTGTAGTCGTACTTGATGAAGTGGAACTTTAAGTAGTCTTGGAAATCCACTTGACTAAGGTCTTAGGAGCTTCTTCAAATGCATCAATTTCCTCTTGAAGCTTGTCCTTGCCTTTTTGCTTGTAGTCTTGTGGTGGAAGATCATCTTGAGCTTGTGTCCCCTTGAAAGAAGTATCATACTTCTCTTGTTGAGGAACAAACTTTGTCTTGGGGTATTGATCTTCTTCCCACTCAACTCCATTGGCATTGAACTTTCGTTCAAAACCAACACCTTGATTCTTTCGGTGCATTCCTTGCTTGCGCACAATTTCCTCGAATTGCTTACTCCCAGCAAGGCTTTTGTACACTCCTTTCTCTATAATTCCCTTCAATAAGCTATTTTCTTGCTCAAGTGTAACTTGGCTAAGAGAATCATTAGTGGAATCAAGAGAACTACTAGAAGCAACAATATTGGATTTAGCATGATCATTGCTACTGCTAGAGGAAGAATCTTTCTTGTTCTTGTTACTAGACTTGACTTGAAGCATGTAAGTGGATAAGAGTAAACGCTTGGCAATGTAAGAAGAACTTTTCTTGTGGAGATCATCATTGATTGCTTTTAAGAACTCATGCTCTTGCTCAAGATTGAGCTTTTCAAAGCGTAATTTCTCATGAGCTCTTAAAAGTTCTTGATGATCTTCGAAGATAGTTTCATGAGCTAACTTAAGGGTGTTTAGTTCTTTAGTTAGAGCCTCAATCTTCTCCTTATCATTGTCATTCATTTTATCTTGATTAGCATGATTAATTGACGTTTCATCATAGTATTCATCACTAGAGTTGTCAACAAGCAAATCATCACCTAACAAGTCATCTTCATCACTATTGAAATCAACATACTCGGGGTGTGTTACCTTAGGACCTTTGGCCATGAAGCATCTTCCAATTCCTTCATTTGGTGAGTCAAATATGTCGTAGGAGTTGGTTGACACAAGTGCTAGACTGGCAACACCTTCATCTTGAGTATCTTCGGAGTCGGAGTGATAACTTCTCTCAGAGTGGCTGTCGGAGTCGGAGCCGGATACCCATTCACCAACATGAGCTTGATGTCTTCGTTTTGTGTAGCTCCTTGATGATTTTTCCTTCCTTTATGAATCCTTGCTTCTCCGTGAGTATCTTCGTTCATAATGATCATCTCTACTCCTTCTCTCTCTTGGTGGTGATTCTTTGCTTCTTCTTTTTGGAGAATCTTCTCTTCTCTTGTAGGGAGCCGTACACTCAATGGAATAGTGTCAGGGTCTTCCACAACTGTAGCAGTTTCGCTCTCGACTAGAAGATCTTTTGTCATTGTAGGACCTTGACTTGAAGCTTCTATCTTTGCTTCTACTCTTGTAGAACTTGTTGAAGTTCTTCACCATTAAGCTCAATTCTTCATTGAAGTTTTGTTTCTCACTTGATGATGTAGGGGCTTCACATGAGGCTTTGTAGGCACCACTTGATTTGTTGTGAAGTTCCTCTTTATCCTTAAGTGACATCTCATGAGCAACAATTCTTCCAATCACCTCCGTTGGCTTGAGATCTTTGTAATTGGGCATCATTTGGATCAATGTGCACACGGTATCATATTTTCCATCCAAGGCTCTTAGAATCTTCTTGATGATGAATCTTTCGGTCATCTCTTCACTTCCTAAGCCGGCAATCTCATTTGTGATGAGAGCAAGCCTAGAGTACATTTCAGGGACACCTTCACCATCCTTCATTTTGAACTTGTCAAGTTGACTTTGAAGCACATCCAACTTGGATTCCTTGACGGAGTCGGTACCTTCGTGCATATCAATCAAAGTGTCCCAAATTTCCTTTGCATTCTCAAGACGGCTGATTTTGTTGAATTCTTCAGGGCACAATCCGTTGAAGAGAATATCACAAGCTTGAGCATTGTATTGCAACATCTTCAACTCATCCGCGGTAGCTTCACGGTTAGGTTCTTTCCCATCAAAGAAGTCACCTTGCAAACCAACACACACAATAGCCCAAACGGCGGGGTTATGTCCAAGAATATGCATTTTCATTTTATGCTTCCAACTAGCAAAATTAGTACCATCAAAGTAAGGACCTCTACGGCGATAATTTCCCTCGCTAGACGCCATACTCTCCTAGGTTGTGAAACCAAGGCTATGACCACCAAAAGCTATGGAGATCAAAGCAAATGGAGACCAAAGCTCTGATACCACTTGTAGGATCAAAAGTATGTCTAGAGGGGGGGTGATTAGACTACTTGACCAAATAAAAACTTAACCTTTTCCCAATTTTAGTTCTTGGCAGATTTTAGCTATTGTAGGACAAGTCAAGCAATCATCACACAATTCAAGCAAGCATCCAAAGAGTATATTGGTAGCGGAAAGTAAAGCATTCAACTTGCAAGAATGTAAAGGGAAGGGTTTGGAGAATTCAAACGCAATTGGAGACACGGATGTTTTTCCCGTGGTTCGGATAGGTAGTGCTATCCTACATCCACGTTGATGGAAAATTCAACCCACGAAGGGTAACGGTCGCGCGAGTCCACGGAGGGCTCCACCCACGAAGGGTCCACGAAGTAGCAACCTTGTCTATCCCACCATGGCCATCGCCCACGAAGGACTTGCCTCACTAGCGGTAGATCTTCACGAAGTAGGCGATCTCCTTGCCCTTACAAACTCCTTGGTTCAACTCCACAATCTTGTCGGAGGCTCCCAAGTGACACCTAGCCAATCTAGGAGACACCACTCTCCAATAAGTAACAAATGGTGTGTTGATGATGAACTCCTTGCTCTTGTGCTTCAAATGATAGTCTCCCCAACACTCAACTCTCTCTCATAGGATTTGGATTTTGTGGAAAGAAGATTTGAGTGGAAAGCAACTTCGGGAAGGCTAGAGATCAAGATTCATATGGTAGGAATGGAATATCTTGGTCTCAACACATGAGTAGGTGGTTCTCTCTCAGAACATATGAGTTGGAATTGTGTATGTGTTCTGATGGCTCTCTCCATGAATGAAGAGGAGGTGGAGGGGTATATATAGCCTCCACACAAAATCCAACCGTTACACACAGTTTTCCAATCTCGGTGGGACCGAATCAACAAACTCGGTCGGACCGAAAAGGTAAACCTAGTGACCGTTAGAGATTTTCGGTGGGACTGACATGCAACTTGGTAGGACCGATATGGTTAGGGTTTGGGCATAACGTAATCTCGGTGAGACTGATTACACAAACTCGGTGAGACCGAGTTTGGTAATAAGCTAACGAGAGAGTTGGTTAGGCAAACTCGGGGGGACCGATTTGCTCTTTCGGTGAGACCGAAAAGTTACAAAAGGGAAACAAAGAGTTTACATTGCAATCTCGGTGGGACCGATTCGCTCTTTCGGTGAGACCGAAAAGTTATGAAAGGGAAACAGAGAGTGTGCAATCCCATCTCGGTGAGACCGAGATCCCTATCGGTAGAACCGAATTGCTAGGGTTTGGCAGTGGCTTATGACAAGTGAAACTCGGTGGCGCCGGATAGAAAGAATCGGTAGGACCGAGTTTGGCTTAGGGTTTAGGTCATATGTGGATATGGGAAAGTAGTTGAGGGTTTTGGAGCATATCACTAAGCACATGAAGCAAAAGGCTCATTAAGCAACACCTCATCCCTCCTTGATAGTATTGGCTTTTTCTAAAGACTCAATGTGATCTTGGACCACTAAAATATAAAATGAAGAGTCTTGAGCTTTTGAGCTTGAGCCAATCCTTTGTCCTTAGCATTTTGAGGGTTCCACTTTCACATCCATGCCATGCCAATCATTGAGCTTTCCTGAAATAGTCATCTTGGAATAGCATTAGCTCAATGAGCTATATGTTGTTATGAATTACCAAGACCACCTAGGGATAGTTGCACTTTCACCTCGAATGTTCTGACAAACACTCAGGCGAGATCTTCCCAAGTATAGATGCTACCAGGCGCTAACCCATTCAGCCATGCTCTAGCTGAGCCCTCCAACATCAGAGGAAGGTGTTTCATGGCCACTTCATCATTGCCGCCACCAATCTGGACAGCCACTCGGTAGTCTTCAAGCCAAGTGTCAGGCTTGGACTCTCCGATGAACTTACTAACTCCAGATGCCAACCTGAAGTTGGGGGGAATCACCGCAGCTCTGATAGCTGTGCTGAAGCACTCTGGACCAGAGACATGCACCCTATTGCTGGTTTGCGGACCTCCATCATGGCCCTCTCG
Source organism: Triticum urartu (assembly GCF_003073215.2). Classification (NCBI taxonomy): domain Eukaryota; kingdom Viridiplantae; phylum Streptophyta; class Magnoliopsida; order Poales; family Poaceae; genus Triticum; species Triticum urartu. The sequence continues at coordinate 480,155,354 of NC_053023.1, forward strand.
GTGAGCTCTGTTTTTGTCGACCAAGCCCTGCACGATAATAGATCTCGCATCAAAGCCTGGCTCCCTGGGGTCGATTGGAATACCTCGCCCAACACTGTGAGGGCGTCTGTCTTCATGCTACCGAGGCACGTACAACCCGCTCCTCGGGGGAGGTGTGGGCACTCGACGGCGATCATCACAATCGACTCGGCGATCATGCTGCTCTCGGTTTCTGTACTGATCTCGTCGATCCCCACGTCCCTCACACCTCGGAGGCGGTCTTGGGCTATGGGCCGATGAACTGTGTCTGCCATCACGGATCTGCTGTGGATCCTATCCCGCGACTGAGATACAACCGTATTCTGTTCTCCTGCCGCCTGCAGCAAGGCTCGGATCTGCACCAGACCTCGACCAGCTTCTGACTGGGAGGGTTGGATCGACTCTGCTATCCGGGCAGCAGCAGCTAGATACTGGATCGGGGTTCGGTATACCTGAGTCGGAGGAGGAAAAAGCTGGCGTCGACTGGATTCGGGAGCACGCCGCCGAGCGCGATCGTCGAGTGTGCACTAGAGGTTCTCCAGTTGAGTTCGCTCAGCCAGGTTTCCCAAGAGCGCCTGCTCCAAGGCCTGGGCCTCAGGGGTTTCTCCAACTATAGGAGTATGCAATGCATCCATGTTCCAGCGATGAAGTTCCTCCCTCTGCTACAAGGAGAGGGGTTCGGGGCGGTACTCCTTTTGAACACGCGACGGATCGCCGTTCCCGTCGCCTCTGTCTTCACGGTTGAAGCTAGGAGGGCTGCGTGGTTCATTGACCATCAGAACTTCAGCCGCTGGGTCACTGCTGTCGCACTCGGATGCGGTCTCTATGGAGCCAGTCAACAGATCGAACAGGCCATAGAGAGTTTCATCGGGCTCGATCGCTACGACTTGAGGGGTGGACGACTGGCGGGCCACCGCATGCTTTACCCACCGCTCAAGCCTCGACCGACCGGAGAGTTTGCTCCAGGAGCCGCAGGGAGGGGGAAAGCTGATGGAGTCGACTGGTACTGGGTCGATGGTTGCCACAGGAGGACACCGCGGACGCACGCGCGAAAGTGCGTCGCCCCGCGGGCGGGGAGCGCGTCGGCGTCGAGTGGAGCCTCCCTGAAGCCAAGCGGAGTCGTTGACGACAAACACGAGCGTGCCGAGACGGATCTCGCGGCCCTCAACCAAACCTCCGCTTGGAAACATGATGAAGGGGGTCCGAAAAATTGCAACTTCTCCAACAAGTCGCTAAGACACCTGCCCCACGGTGGGCGCCAACTGTCGTGGTTCTAAGACTGACAATAGAGTAGTGGGGTGAGAATGTAGAGGCAAGATCCTAGCTATGGAGGAGTTGTACACACGAGTTTTACGAGTTCAGGCCCTTCTTGGAGGAAGTAACAGCCCTACGTCTCGGAGCCCTCAGGTGGTCGATTGAATATATGTGTGTGAATTACAGAAAGTGCGAACCCTTGTCCCAGAGGAGGGGGGTGGCTTATATAGAGTGCGCCAGGACCCCAGCTCCCCTCCGTCACACAGGGTTCAATGTTCACAAAGGTGGGGCGTTACTGGTAATGCCTACAATAAAGTGTTATAAATGCCCATAAAGCTATGGTTTAAGTCCTGACCGTTGCAGAGTGGAGGGTTTCTCATCTTCTGGTGGTCGAGTGTCTTCAAGGTGGTTGAGTGTCTTCAAGGTGGTCGAGTGAGCACATCTTCTTGGTCGAGTGGATGATGGTTTCCCTTCGACTGCTTCTGGTTCTTTGTAGAGATGTCCTTGGGGAGGGTATGTCGGACAGATCCATGACCCTACCCTAGGTACATAGCTTCGTCAGCCATTGGATGGCCATCATACTGTCACTGGAGCTAGAATCGCTCATATTGACTAAGTTGACAAAGCCCTCCATCCCCATCAACTTTGTTGGCCCACAAGTCATCCTCCCACTATGGTGGGCCCCAGCTAGCAGGGGGTATTCATTTTTTTGTGCGTAATAAGGAGGCACTTCCTTGCGTGCGAAGATATAGCTGGTGGGTCCGACATGTCAGCGGGGGAACGTTTTTTTCGTGAAATACAGAGGCCCTTCCGGTGGGTCCCAGCTGTCAGGTGGAGGAATCATTATTTTGCGCGAACAGTCCACGGCCGATGGATGTCGTTCTTTGACCAAGTTGACCAGGCCGTGCTGAGAGCACCATGGCGGTGGACAATGGCGAGGCCTAGAAAGGGAACGACACGGAGCTGGGGAAGACTCGACAATGGTTGCCCACACGGTGGGGAGTACGAGGGTTTACTGGTCCGGCTGCCGTCGCCGGAAAATAACAGGAGGTGTGGGTGAGTAGAGGAATAGCCTGTCCAGCAATGAAGTAGGGTGGGGCGGCGCGGCCTATGTGGCAGCACAGCCGGCCACGAGAGGCTGGAGCAGGCAGTCCCACCAGAGCTGGTTTGGGCGGCTGGAGCAAGAAGATCAGATATTGAAGAAGCAGCACGGCCATTGGATTAACATCCAACGGTCACTTCTGCTAGAATTGTTTGTGGACTAAGTTGACAAAGCCAAAGTACACGTCAACCTAGTAGACCCACAAGTCAGCCTCCAAATCTGTCCCAAATAGCATACAGCCCGAAATTTCTAGCCAGATTCAAATTAATTTTAAATCTAAATATACCTTAATTTAAATTCAATGAAATTTAAAATATCAATATCCGAAAGAAAACAGTATTTTGGAACTAATTGTCTGTTTGCTGTATTTTTTCATTTTACAGCCCATTTATTATTACTTATAGCCCATTTCTTATTACTTATAGCCCATTTTCTGGGCAAAATGCATCTCTCCTCGTCTTGAAAGATTTTCGGCCCAGCAGGGCGTATAAAAGCAAGTAGGCCTACGTTGGTTATTCTGCAAAAAACAAAATAGCTGGCTAGAAATTTTCAGAAAGGAAAAAAACAAACTGGGCTGGTCATGCGCTAAACATATGAAATAAAAGCCTGGGCTAGACGGGCCACGGGTCCCGCACAACCCAGTTGATACCCTTCTCCGTCCCAAAAAAGCAAAATTACTGCGCGCGCTGCTGGGTCCCTACTGTCATCCTCACCATGTACAGTCATCTCCTTATTCCTCTCCGTTGTTGACCATGTTGACAACACCGAAGGGCGGCGCCGCGGCGAGCGAACCAAGGCGGAGGACGATGGTGAGGCCTCGGACGGGAACGAACAGGATCCTGGGCAGATCACAGCCAGCCGTGGGAGGCGGGAGCAGGCGCTCCCGCCAGCGCTGGTTTGGCTTTGGCGGCTCGAGGAAGAAGAGACTGAAGAAACGCGATAGACGTTGAATGTCAATCCAACGGTCAAGGTTGGCACAATCGTTTGTTGACTAAGCGGACACCAAGTAGCATACTTTTTTATATATAGGAAGAAAACTGCGAGGAAAATGCGTTCGTCTGCCGTCCTCCTCACAAGGAACGTTCGCCACATAAGTGACTAGCACCCCTGATTTTTAACTGAGAGGTCTTGGGTTCGAGTCCCAGGAACTCTCAATTTTGTCCTCATTCCTTCCTCACAAAAAAGGGAAAGAAAATCAAAGACTTGGGAAGGCGTACAGAACAAGCTACTGCACCAGTAATGAGACGTTGCCGAGTTTTAGAAAAAAGAAAGACGTGCTCCTGTAGCTGGTTCGAATCCAAACCTACACTATGACTATATATGGTGCTATGCTACTCTGCAAGTAATGAAACCGACATATCCAACGTTCGCTTCTCCTCTTCTCTACTTACTCTGCCTAGCATCAGAAGCTCTGGCCGTAGCAACCATGTTCGTTGGCTGCTCGTCCACCTGCTCTTCAGCAGGCAACAACCAGATATGCGCCAAGTCGCAACCCGTACAATCGCATGTGGGTCTCATCACACCCTCACTGGCACACGCACCATAGCCGATTGCTCATCGCAACCCGCTGCCGTTGGTGTGGTGCCACTGCTGCAAATCACGCAGAGTCATCCGTCGCGTCTCAACTACAATCCGCAACTCTGGCCGAGTCTTCTACAAATGCCTGAATCATGGGGTAATAATATGTTTAAGTGTTGTTCTGCTGCTTTCAGTTGCTGATTTTTTGATAGTTTGGTTGATGATCTACCAATTTGATTCGTGCAGAAAAGGGAAGATTCGTGTGATTTGTATTTCTGGGAAGTTGCTGATGTGGGGGAATGCAACTACGCTGATTATTTGGTTAGCCGAGGAATCCCAATACCAGCAGGTTGGGGTGTTGGACAAGTAACTGAAGGAACGGCAGAAGAGGAAGATGCAAAGCAGAAGGTTAAAGATGCAGTTCCTCTAATCATGGCCAAGCAACAGCTGCTGAACGACCTTGACAGCAATGAGGAGATGAAAGAGCTTGTGAAGATAATGGGAAAAATCGATGTGCTTTGTAGGATGATTGTCTCTTTATTTGTAGTGTATGTAGCACTCGTGATGTATTCAGTGGCTACGACATGAGCACTTTGCTGAAACTAGTAATGAATGAAACCTGTGTAGCAGGCTTGGTGTAGTGTTGTGAACATCTAATGATTTCTATTTACGGAAATCAGGGTATCCCCTTTTGCTCATATAAATAAATAAATAGCAGAGTCCCTGTCCGGTCAGCTTTGTTCGCATTCGAAGACGTCGAGCAAATTGCAGTCCAACAGCAAACTATGTCATCAAATTCAAGTTTCACAGCCAAATATGAGTACAACTAAACAACAATGTCATCATGTTTTAGTTGTCATACAATCACCAAAGACAAATCAGCATACATAACAAGTGATGTTCTCACAGCAAAATACTAAACAACATGTTCATCAGGTTTCAGTTGTCATAGCAAACACAATTTCACATAGTAGATAAAAAACGTCTTCTGACAGGAAAATACGATAAAAGCAATGTAATCATCATCCGCAGCAGCAGCGTCAACATCTTCGCCATGTGTATCAGTCTGAATCGTAATTCTCCACGGTGAAATCTTCTTCTTCGTCCTCAACATCCTCGAATGTTGGCTTCTTCTTGATGAACTTTTGTATGTCCACAACACGACAAGTAATCTTTTCGCCGGCATCATTGACGTGATGGTTCTCAAAGATATTAGGAACATCTGTGTTATCTTGTACATCAGGAGTAGTGTAAGCATGATCTTGTTGTGCAACTTCATTAAACGAATTCCTCTGCTCAAACCTTTGCTATACTCTCCAGTCATCGCTACGTGCAAATGTGTCTTCCAAGAAAAATATCTGTGTTGCTTGATTTGCCAAAATAAAAGGCTCGTTGGTCTGGTACGCCACCTTGACATTGATGGATTTGAAATAATCATCAGCTCTGGGTTTTGCGATCCTGGAAAATAGGTTATACCAACGACAACACAACAGAACCACACACCGATGATCCTCGAAACTAGAGATATACTGCAACTGAATAATGTCTGTTATGTTAGGATACATTTCAGTTGTCTGGCACTGTTTTGTGTCTTCATGCCTTCGTCTCGTGCAAGGGTGTTGTAGCGCACATCTCCAACAACGCAAGATTCATAATGTCTTACCCGAGTATCAGGACCCATTGCTAGTGAGTAAAGGGCATCATCAACTGCCTGCCCATCCTCCCGCATCTTCTTAACCTATGGTTAGAAAATAGACAAGCTGATCATCTTATGTACTCAATATATTAAAAAAACTGACAATGCACTTCAAAAGCTTACATGGTTCTTGAACCATTTCGCAAATCCTGCCATAACCAGTTTTTCAATGTTTCTTGGATTTTGTGGTAGTAACTCCTCTTTGTAGATGCTGCACAACATAGTGATCACGTCAAACATCTAAATATATAAGAATGTGCTGCAAGTTTAGTAGATTACGATGTATAAGTTGCAGTACTGCACTTACTTGATATAAGGTAGTATCTCAGGACAGTTATTCAACACATACCAAACCATTTTGTCCAAATCTTTAGGTTTGTCCTCTTATCGACTCTTCCCTGTAATTCGAACAGAATAATCAAAAACATTGAGCCTGGGATTGTCTTCACCCACCTCTTTGCTAAGCTGATCAGCTATTTCAATGTATTTTGAGCAGAATGTTAACACTTCTGTAGCAATGTAGGCCTCTGCAATGGAACCCTCGGGTCTAGCTTTGTTCCTAACATAGCTCTTGAAAGTGCCTAGCCGCCTTTCAATAGGGTACATCCAGCCATACTGTACTGGACCTCTAAGTAGTGCCTCATCAGGTAGATGAACAGCCAAATGCACCATCACATCAAAGAAGGCTGGAGGATATATCTTCTCAAGGTCGCATAGGATAGTTGGTATCTTGTCTCTAAGATGCTCCAAAGCATCAATCCTGATATTCCTACTGTGGAGTTCCCTGAAGAATTGTCCCAACTCTGCAACTGCTTTGTATAAGTCAGGGCGGCCCAATCCTCTAAGGATAACAGGTAAAACCCTTTGAAGTAGGACATGGCAGTCATGAGTTTTCAACCCTTGTACCTTGTTTCCATCTGCACTGACTCTCCTTTCAGGGTTGGAATCAAATCCATGTGGGAATCTCACACGTGACAGGACCTCGCAGAATTCTTTTCTTTTTACCTTGTCCAAGACGTACACAGCTGGTGCCATATCCCGTTGTTTACCTTCATCTTGCACCTGCAAATCCTTTCTAATACCCAGGTGTGTCAAATCAATCCTAGATTTTAAGGTATCTTTCGTCTTGCCTTCAATATTAAGAAGTGTGCCGATAATGCTGTCACATATATTTTTTCTCGATGTGCATCACATCAAGATTATGCCGCAGATCCAAAACTTTCCAATACTCCATGTCCCACAAAGTGGACCTGCGGGTAAACAATAATCTCTCTTCTACCCTGCCACGCTCCCTTTTCCCGCTACCATTACCAGGATGGTTTCCTGGTGTAATATGCCCGACCTTCTCTAATTCCACTTGCAACTCATCGGTGGTGAGCCTCTTTGGCGCATCACGGTTTTCATGCTTTGCATTGAACACATGTCTTCGGTATTTTCTAGGATGCGGCTTGTCCTTGGCAAGGAAACGGTGGTGTCCAATGTAACAGATCTTGCTAAGTATTGCGTATGATAGCAGATTCCTGTCACAGCGAACACATGCATTGTAACCATGTGTTGTTCGCCCTGACATAGTGCCCAAAGCCGGATAATCATGGATGCACCAAATTATAACATCACGCAGAAAGAAATCAGCTGGTGGGCTGCTATATAGGTCTCGAGTGAGAACACCCTTCCATAGCTGTTGAAGTTCCTCCACAAGAGGCTCCATGAACAAATCAAAATCCTTTCCAGGACTTTTTGGACCTGGGATGAGCAAGGCCATCATGTAGTTTGATTCTTTGGTGTAGACATTTGGAGGCATGTTGTAAGGGATAACAAGCGCTGGCCACATGCTATATGTGGCACTCTGGTGGCCAAATGGGTTAAATCCATCTGGAGCTAAGCCAAGTCTAATGTTTCTCGGGTCAGCAGCAAACTCTTTGTGTTTATCATTGAAGCTTTTTCACTCAATACCATGAGATGGATGGCTCATTACATTCTGATCTCTGTACTCCTGGTTCCTAGAATGCCACAGTACATCCTCTCTTGTTTCAGCATCATGAAACAACCTCTACAATCTTGGTGTAATCTGAAAATGTCTCAGAACATTATGAGGAATCCTCTTCACAGCATCGCCATCTTTCCATCTTGATGATTTGCATTTCGGGCATTCACTTAAGTTGGCATAATCCTTCCGGAACAGAACACAGTTATTCTTACAAACATGGATCATATCATATCCAATTCCAACTGCACGAAGGAAATTCTTCATTTCACTGTAGGTGTGTGGCAGCTCAGACGCATCTGGGAAAGATTCGCGGAAAGCATCCAACATCGCATCGAATGATTTGTTGGTCATCCGCTCAGATGTCTTCACCTGAAGAAAGGTGACCATAGCTGAGAATACTGACAGCTTATTTCCTGGGGTGACAGCAACGTTCCAACATGCGGGCCCACCGATTTTATTCTGCAGGTGAAAGTTCACGGAATGCACGAGCATTTCGTAGCATTGTTTCAATGTTGGTCAAACTCACTGGCTCCGCCACCACCACCTCCTCCTCCTCTTCCACCTGAGCATTAGGTAGATCAAGATGGTGATCTGCTGCTTCCACACAGTCAATAACATTGACGTTCACAGCTTCACCATGATGAACCCACCTAGTATATGTGACCGACATCCCATACAAGTGTTGATGATTTTGCACAGTTGACTGGGGTCTTGTAACTGAATTCATACAACTACTACACGGGCAGAGCACGTCTGATTTCGGACCACAGTACTCAGCTTTGATAAAGTTCATGAAGTTTTCAACCCCCTCGACATATGCAGCGGAGAATCTTCGAGCATAAGTTATCCAAGTCCTGCCCATCTGTTAGATATACAAATTAGTTCTTCTACTAAATATTACAGGAAAAACATATATGCTTTTTTATGAAGTCCAGAAAAAAAATACCTAGGTCGATGTCTAAAGCTATGGCAAGATATTTGGACGAGAAGATCTAAGTAACGAATTAATGTAAAGCCAATTCAACAAACATATTTGAGTACCAAATTATGGCAGGCTGTTTCAGCAGTCAATGAGGCCGAGCACACAGCCATCGAACTATCGAAGGCCATCGCAGCAACAAAGATCGAGTATAAAACGGTGTAGAGCTATTTCAGCTAACAGATTGGCTACTAGACCATGGCAATCTACGTCACAATAAATATATGGTAGGATATTTTAGCAACTAATCAGCCTTGGCATGCCATCTCAGCTAAGTAGATTGAGTGCAGAACAGGGCAAGGAAGCTTCTTAAGTAGAGCATATTGACAGTAAACTACTTCGGCAAACAGTGAGATTACCATCGTCTATCAGCTAACATTCAGCGCTACACCGACATGAACGGGGCCTCAGTCTAGAATGCGTGTACCGTGGGAGAAGCTGACCGCTGTGCGTCTCCACATGAACGTCGCCAGCGGTGGCGGCGCTGACCGCCGTGCGCCTCCACAAGAACGTAGCCAGAGGTGGCGGCGCGGCTAGAGGACGACAGTCTACGAGAGCGTACTGTGGGCGCGAGAGGATCGTCGAACCGTGGCGCTAACGTATCGGCGCAGTGGGGAGGGCGGCTTTGGCGGAGCGAATGGAGTGGAGGGGGACAGGGGGAGGGGGTTTTGGGAAATATTATTGGCTAGTTGGCCGAAGGGCGGTTGAATCGGAATTGGGGTCAAATTTTTGGGTGTGCGGGGGGGGGGGGGGGGGTTTTTCGCGGGGGGGGCGGGGGGAGTTTGGCGCATGGTCGGTTTCTCCATGTGCAGTCCCACGTGTCAGTGAAGAGGCAAGCTGAAGCGCGTTCCGTTTGCGTGAGCCGTGTGCAGGACCGAATGTGTGTGGGGTGCAATGCGACCGCGACAGGAGTGCTGTGAGTGTACCGCATTTTTTCCTTTTAAACTAGGTGCTTTGCCCCCTCAAAAAAAAATCTGTTGCTTCGCGCGATCCATCGATACTACTACTAGTAATCCGGTAATCTCAACTAAAATGGCATGGCCGGGTCTTTTCCCGCGCAATATGCTGGGAGGTTGGCTTAGTTGGGTTTTTTAGGATGAGTAATGCTACACCTACGTAATCCCAGTTATGTAATTAACGTAATGTGAAACGTGTGAGCTGTTGATTGTAGATTGGGGGGGGGGGGGGGCCCACCACCATGAAAATCAGGGGAGGAGAGAGAGAGAGGCAATTTACGTTAACCCTTTCATAGGTTCCCGTAGATGTAGAAAGATGTGTCCGATCCTGCAATATAGGCCGTCCGATCTATATCTAACGGATAGGAAGGAAACTATGACAATTTACCCGCACTCCTCTCCACATTTGCAGATAACGCTTTCCCTCGTTCATCCTTTTCTCCCACAATATCTTGATCTTCCATGCAACGCACGGGCATCTTGCTAGTACTCCTACAATATGTATATTATTTTGAAAGTTCATATACACCGGCCGAGATTAATGCAAACACGGCAGATTTTCATTACATTTCAAACTTTTAGAGGACAAAAAAAATAAAAGAAACCCGACACTAAACCTATTCTACGGCGGCGACCGACGTCCTCCATCTGTGATCTCCATGTACAGGGGCGGGGTTCAAGACCCATGAAGTGAAGGTGCGGTCTCCGGCGAGGAAAAGTAGACCACGGGAGACGGACCGGCCAGTTGGCACACCATGCCCTGCCGCCTCCCATGCCCTACTCATCCTCGGAGGAGTCCCCGACCTCAGCGGTGCTGGACGTTGGACGGCGACAAGTAGGATGCGTGGCTGACGGTGCTCCCGTCATCGGCCGCCAGCGTGGCCACCGCTTGTGCGGCGACTTGAGCGAGGGCGGCGACCTCGAGCTCCATCCCCAAAGACAAGCTCTCCCGCAGAGCGTTCGCGCTTGCGGTCATGGCGGATGTGGTTCTAGGTAGGAGGACGGTGCGCTATGGTGTGGAGGTTAGCTGGGCGTTGCCGCTTTAAGTAGCGCATTCCGGTGAGGCCAAGTGTCCAGGTGCGTCATTAAGTCACCGGAGTTGGTTCCGCGGGCACCGAGCCTCTTAATGATGACATATGAACGGACGACATGAATGCGGGCAGCTGGCGCCGGCTGGGAATGCACTGCGCGACGGCGCGAGGGACGAGGGTTTTGGTGTGCCAGGGTAGTTAGCTGCGGTTGTGGCAATGTTGGAGATGCCCTTTGCTCACATGCGATCCACGCATGTCATTGAAAAAGCAAGACAACCCGGCATGGTCTCAGGTCCAGAGGATGCAGTTGGCCGCGCTACACCACTCTGCGGACGCGTCGCGGTGCCCCGTGCATCCTCGACGAGCCGGGTTTGGGGTGTGTTTGGATTGTGGCCAAAGTGCACCTTGCCAAAATTTTGGTCATGACCAAAAGATTGGTCTTTGTTTGGATGGTTGCCATTTTTTTGGCATGCCAATGAACTCTAGCCAACTCTAGTTCATTTTTCTTGCCAATGTCGTCCAAATCATGGGCAACCAATACCTCAACCAAAATTTTGGTCATGACCCAAAGATTGGTCTTTGTTTGGATGGTTGCCATTTCTTTGGCATGCTAATGAACTCTAGCCAACTCGAGTTCATTTTTCTTGCCAATGTTGGCCAAGTCATGGGCAACCAATACCTCAACCAAAATTTTGGCTACCCAATGCTTTGATGGGGCAACCTTGGGCACAAACCAAACATACCGTTGGTCGTGCCACAGCACTAACGCCACCCTCGGCGAACTGAAGCCGACCGTGTCTAGCGACGATATGAGTGTGTTGCTCACCGCGGTCGCCGTGTCCAGAGGCGGTGCTGGAGCCGCGCCCCGTTGTTGGCCCCAACGACCCACATGAATGGTTGTCGGTGGCGAGGAGGTCGTAGGCCAGCTCCTCCATTGGACTAGTTTGCGCTACATCGTCCCGATGGGTGTGCCCCACATGTCTGTTTCCCTGTTTTCCCGGCCATATTCGAGCGTCAGTGCTCTGTGTTGCGCATTAGGCCTTTCACTATGTAGGCCAAGCGAGACAACTTATTGTTTATTTGAGCTGTTCAAGTATAATCATGTGGTGTTTGCTTATTTCTCATTCCTCTCCAACCCTCTTCTCCATTGATCATGTCGCCCTCCAGTCGAGTCGATCCTCCCGCATGCCTCATTTGAACATTCCGCCGAGTATCATTCGCATGTACCCACCCTAGTCCTCTTTCAATAGATCTCCGGACCCCGAGATGAAATCGAGAGGGAACGAGTGGGGGCACGTGATACCTAAGGCGGATTCAAAATTTTGAATCGGTGATCATAGCATCCGCAAATCATATATAACGGGTATTCAATGTTTGTTTCGTTTTTGAACGTACAATATACTCCCTCCTATCCTTTCTAGTTTACATATAAGTTTTATGTATAGTCAAAGTATATCTACTTTGATCAAAAAGGTATCAACTTTCAACAACGCCCAATCAATATTGTTAGATTCGTACGTACTCCTAGATTTGTACTCGAGATGGTTTCCAATTTGACTATTGACAAGATTAATAGTACACGAGATGTATAATGTGAAAATTATATCATTGGAAACTCCTTTCACATACGAATTTGACCGTATGCTTTGTGTAAGTTGCATGTCATATATTATTACTCTAACATTTGGTCAAAGTTAGCCTCGAAAAACGCATTAGACCCTGTATGCTTTGTGTAAGTTGCATGTCATATATTATTACTCTAACATTTGTGTAAGTTGCATGTCATATATTATTACTCTAACATTTGGTCAAAGTAGTATACTGGAAGTGGATCCTCTGGCGTAGGTATCTCTGCCTTATCCTCCCTTTCGGTCACTTACTGGCGGACCCGATGCTTGCTAGGCCCCGCATGTCAGTTACTCAATGGGTTCGGCCACGTCAGGGGATCCTCATCCATAGTATACTCCCTCTGTTTTTATTTACTCCGCATAAAACGGAGGGAGTGGTGGTATAATAAATGACGCGGGCGGGGGAGGGGGAGGGACGTCGGTTTGCTCTCAACTGCGGTCCCACAAGCAAGCGAAAACGCAAGACAAAGCGTGTTCCATTTGGTGAGCGACGTAGAGGGTCCAGCGTGCCGGGATACAACGCGAACACGACAAGAGCGATGTACAGTCAAAACCGATTGACCGGTCATCACCGGAACCACTATTCACACCAGAACCTTCGCTGCTCAGCCTACGCCAGCCACTGCCCTAAAACCACACCAAATTTCCAGCCCATTCTCCCACCTTTTGTTCCCCTAGCCCGCATCAAGCGTCCCCTAGTTCACCAGAAAGCCATGGTGCGCCACAAGATCACTTACTACAAGATGCTGACGCCGGAGCGCCGCGCAGAAATCGCGGTGGCGGTCGGCGCCACAGACCTCCGTTCCCAAGCTCGCTTTGCGGCGGGCCAATCCCCGAGTTCTCTGGTGCCAAGCTACGAGGAGGAGGAAGCCGATCCAATGTTCATGGCGGAGGTCGCGGCGCAGAAGGCCTCCGATGGGTATGAGACGATGGACGTCGACTTTGTGCCGGCGTCCGAGTCCCCCATGGTGCAGGCGGACAAGCGGTTCAACATGGCGATACTAAAGGAGGACCGGGAGGCAGAGGCTCAACTCGACACGGAGCGCGCGCATGCCGCTGCCATCGAGGCTCTCCTGCAAGCGGAACCGGATGTCGTGGATGTGAACCGGGCGGCGGAGGCTCAACTTGAGGCGGAGCGCGCGGATGCCGCTGCCCTCGAGGCCCTCCTGCAGGAGGAACCGGACGTCCTGGACTTGAACCGGGCGGTAGAGGCTCGACTCGATGCAGAGCGCGTAGATGCCGCTCTCATCGACGCCCTCCTGTAGGCGGAACCAGACGTCCTGGACTTGAACCGGGCGGCGGAGGCTCGACTCGACATGGAGCGAGCGGATGCCGCTGCCATCGAGGCCCTCCTGAAGGCGGAACCGGACGTCCTCGACTTGAACCGGGCTGTGCTCTCGTCCGTGCAGAGCGCTCGCACGCTCTGCTTGAACGAGTAGCTGGAGGCCGAGGACAACCATGGTGCGGAGACACACGTCGACTGGTTCGCGCCGGCAGCCAAAGATAACAAGGTCGTCTCTTTTAGCGAGCAGTGATAGTTTTTCTTTATGTTGTTGTTTTTATGGATCTTTTGCTGTGTAAAAACATATATTTGTTATGCAAGTCGCCTGACTTGGGTCAGTATACCATTTTAGGCGGTTGGATGAATATCCTACGTCTCCTAACCCTTCTTTCCTTCTTCCTCACCTCTTCTTCTTCCCCAACAGACCACCGCACGGGCCATACAGATACTCCCCAACATGTGGTTGGATAAACATACTCTATGAACGAAAATTATGTGTCAGCGATAGTATGGCTGAGTTTGGTGTGTTCACATGCGACAACACATGTCAGTGAGGGTGCGTTCCCTTGGTTGGGTTTGCGGCGTGCAAGAGCGACTGTGTGAGGGTGCGGTGCGACCGTGTGAGGGTGCGGTGCGACCGCGATAGCCATGCGCAAGTGTACCTCTTTCTCATTTTGAAAACTTTAGGCAAGCTTGGCAATCATGTGTGGCGAAGTTTGGCGATGCAAGGCCTAGACCCAAACAGGATAAGTACGTACGTACTAGGAGTACTAGTGTTAAGAAAGAAAGGCTGGGTTTTCCTTCGTAGGATTTAATTGATACAAATCCTCGTTTCACATGTCAATTAATGCGTATATTTTTCTCCAAATACCAAAGAGCTAACCATCTTACTCCTCATCGCTTGATTAATGCAGCGCCATGCAAACCAGCCTTCTCACTTCCGCATGCATGCAGGGGATATTAATATCCTTGGTTGCTAACCCCATCAATTTTGCCTCGATTAATGTTAGTGGACCTTTGCAAATTGTAATTTTGATATACTGGCCTTGTGTAGAAAAAAATGGAGGTAGTAACTATATTTGACTTCCTTCCCCATTGCGGTGACGTCGACGATTTTTTTTGGGTGGTTTGGCGAAGTGCGTTCGACGGAGAACACCATTGAGGGAGACCACGGTATGTCGTTCGCAAGTGCCGCCTGCAAGCTGAGACAACTGCCTTATTTGCATCTAGGAAGTCCTTTACTAGTACTACTAGGAGTAACTAATGCGGTGAGATGGCTTCTCGAAGAAGATGATGGAGAAGCGGAGTCAGCGAAGAGTGAAATGATGGTTGCTTCGTCCGTGCTTTTCTGATTTGACACCTCACTGCTTTGTGATTTGTGATAGAAGGGACGGGGGAGTAGACTCTATGCTCTATACTGTACTACATGCGTCCAAGCATGGGAGAAAGAGGAGAGACGTTGCATTTTTCTATTCCTTCAATCAATCAATCAGGGAGCTTCGGTTCCATATTTTTGGCTTTGGAAAAACCATCCACAATGGTTCCCACGATGCCAAAAGCTATTTTCACATTTGGCTACACATTGTGGATGCCCTTAACCGTACCACTCGGTTTTGCTCCTGTGTGCTATCTATACAAATCTCAATTATATTGATCTAAAAAATTATAGAATCGAGATTAGTAAAAAGGAGGTGATTTTGCCACGCGAATGGCGGGGGAGGTTTCTTATTTGAGCAATGCTACATCCACGTAATGGTTTACGTAAAGTTACGAACTGATGTGATGTGGGACTATTTGATTGGATTAAAGGAGAGGATTAGGCCCACCCCACCTGAGAATCAGGGGGGCATATATAGATTAGATGGAAAGTATACGTAGCAGCTACGTAGCCCTTTGTAAGTCTAGTATTAGGCTTCTTATTTTCGGAGGACGTTGTCCTGGCGGTTTGCTAACATGCGGTCCCACGTGTAAGTGCTTTACAAGCCGATCCGCGTCCCACGTGAGGCAGAACAACGGCAGAAGCAACACGTGGTTATGTTGAAGAAGACGTGGGAGAAGCAGATTCAGCAATGAGTGAAAATGATGGTTTCTTCGTCCCTCCAACTTAACTGTGGGAAAGGTGCAGCTTTGTGATTTGATGCCTCATTGCTCATTACTACGCCGGCGCCATGACTGGGGTGCTTCACCCCGGCTGCTCTGCATAGTATTCCGGTATGGCACGTGGACCCGGTAGCTTGATGTCCCACATGTCGGCGAAAGGGACTAGTAGATTTATGAAAGCGAGCGCTCCACTCTTACGACGGAGGAGTAGACGACACGACGGCCCAGTGAACTGTCACTTGTACTGTATATTACTATACTTTTGCTATTTCGCATGATCCATCGATACAAACCTGATGAAACAGGAAAGGGCGGGATTTTTCCCGCGCGGTAGATGATACTGGCCATACATTTCAAAGGCAATTTTAATGTATGCAAACTGAATAATTATAAGTAACAATATGATATCTAGTAAAACTAAAAACACATATGATTTAGTGTGTTAGAGTGTAGTAGTAGTGCTGTATTGCATAGTTGTTAGATGTAACATGCGAGAACGTGTAGAGATGTAGTTTTAGAGGGCCTACAGAGAGAAAAGCATAATACGGTCACCGAACTTCAGAATAAGCTGATTACGGTCACTATATATGTTTTGTGGTGATTATACGGTCACTTGCTCACAGCTCAACATCGGATTGCACTCTGTTAACTGGCCAAATAGTCTGCGTGGCGCCATGTTGACTAGTTAAATTGACCACGTTTTGTTGCGAGTCCCACCTGTCAGTTCGCATAGGCAAAAGGTCAGATAAACACAAATTTACGTAGGCGCGACAAGGCTCCAACCCGTGCGCGGGAATCACCTGGTTGTGTATGTGTCTGTCAGGGCCTGATGTGTGCGCATGCACGTGTAGGTTGAGAAATTGAGCGTGAGAGTGTGTGTTGGTCGTGTGGTGTACTGGTGTGTGCATGCATGGGTGCGTGTGTGCGTGTGAGTGTTGCGTGCGTGCGTGGCTGCATGTGTACATGTGAGTGTTGCGTGCGTGCGTGGGTGCATGTGTTTGTGTGAGTGTTGTGTGGATGCAGTTTGTGTGCATACGTGAAAGGGGCGTACAGGGGGTATGCGATGGAGAGAGAGATGCTCTTCATTTCTCTTTATTATGACTAACTTTGTATATAGTATAAAAATATACAAATTCACAGTGCGGAATAAATATCATTGTGGGCACCATGCAATGCAAATTAGCATTCGTAGTCCTCCATATAACTTTGTAATGTTGTATATATGTAGAAACTCTAAAATAATTTTTTGGCCACACTTTATTCAAAGGGAATGTTGTATGCGAAATAAACGTGAAGAGAAGGCTTTTTAGATCAATGGGGTACGTGATGTAACATGTGTGAATGTGTATTTGATGCATTTGGCGGGGCCTAGAGAGGTATCTGTGTGTATTACGTATTCGAGAGAGGCATGGATAGAGGGGCCGACCGGGGGGGGCATGGGAGAGATAGCAGGAGAAATGAGAGTGGTCTAGAGAGAGAGACGAATATGACGTCACGACAAGAGATTCCATTCCCTTGAATGTGTATACGCAAGGGGGGAGGGAATAGAGGCACCAGGAGAAATTTTCTGTGTGTCTGGTGTTTGTGTTGGTATGTGTGGGTGTGAGAAGATAATGAGACGTGGGGGCAGAGGGTGTGTCACCGCGTGAGGTCCGGTGGGTCGAGGTGAGGCCCTTCGTTCTGTTTCGTCCTGCGCCACATTGGTCGGCCCATGACGCATTTAGGAAGACCCATGGATGACCAGTCATACAAGACAAAGATAGCAGAATTGTGAAGGACTCTGTGTCCACTGACAAAGTCGGCTAGGATTTGTAACCCTAGGTTCTCGGACTAAGGTAACCCCTTTATCTCTGATATTACTATTCATCCAACCTAACTTTAAGGGGCATCCTATAGAATGCTCTGCTAGAATCATACTCGTCGATTAGGAAGAGAGGTGTGAGACAATGCGTGAGTGACAGGCATAAAGATAATGTGCGTACATGAGACACGTAGGCAGGTCCATGTATATAGAAAGGGTCGATGAGGATTGTGCGTGTGTATGTTTGCGAGAGGAAGAGTGCTTGTGATAAAGGATAGTGAAACGGTTGTAAATGGTTACGAGAGGGAGGGAGGGTTATATCTAGAGCATGTGTGCGAGAAAGACACCTCGGGAGAGAGTGTGTGAGCATGTGTGCGAGACTACCAATGGAGAGTGAAACTACACGTAAAAGACTGCTCTACACATTGATTAAAGATATAAATTGTATCCAAATATTAGGATGGGATCATGATACTTCCAATTCGCGTAAGGAGCGGTCATTGATCCATCAGACATCTAGATTCTATCGAATTTGAGCATGTCTATGTTATTATTCGACACAATTGATCCACATAGTTAGTATTTTGAACTCTAGACAATGCATCGCTTTAGCAATCGAATATAAACGTGAGTATAGTTCATGTTGTGTGTGTAAAGCACATTATACATACGAAAGTTACACAATGGACATTATAAATAGCTACTACCTATGAACTAGCATACATTTGAATTCCAACTAAGGTGGTTTAAAAATTCGAATTCAACATGAAGTCCATTCAATTATTTGAATTTGATATCATGGCATTTGTAAACCATACCTAAATTATGGGGCACCAATCTTTGCTCTGATTTTGTACATAATAGCATATGTAGTCATGTACAAAATAGATTCGAATTTAGCTCCTCCATTCCAAAATAATCGTAGTTATAGGATTTTCAAGTGTCAAAATTTCAAAAAGAAGCAGATAATTTAATGAGGTTTTCAAACATACAAGGTCAAATATAACGTTGTATATTTAGGTCAATCCTCATAGTTCAAGAGTACTCTAAACGTGAATGCTTGTGTTTCAAAATTTCGAACGAAGCGCCAACAGAGCCTCTACTCGCCCGAAACCGCGTGAGACCAATGTTTGGTAGTACAAGGAAATTACTTTTCTAATAACTCCAACCCGTGAAACCTACCGGCCCGACGTCCAAAGGTCTAAACCGGGGTAGGTTTGTAGCTTCATCTAGATTCCACGCAACCGCATCCGAAAAACATTCATACACAATGGCCGCCTAAGCACACATGCGCGCGGCCGAAATCGCTCCCGCCCACTATTTGGGACACCTGCAATTACCATCCTACCCCGACCCGCAGTAGGTCCGAAATTTAAGAAGGGGGCAAAGTTTGTACTTTCCCCAAATTTCAAACAAGCGCGTCCCATCTTCTGTTCAAAAAGCCAAAACAAGCGCATCCCAGACCGAAACATGGTTCCCCCCCACCCGTCCGATTCCCCATTCATACTCCGTGGGCGCCAAAACTACCTCTCCACCAGCCGCGAAACCCCAGCATCTTCCGTCCGCCACCCATCCCACCCATCAACCGCCGCCCTCCTCCATCACGCCGGAGCCGATACCCCGACGTCGTCGTCCACCGCAACCTCAACCGCAATGCCCTCCACGGCTAGTAGTTGAAGCCGAGGCCGAGCCGTCCGTACCCGAGCCAATTCAACCACGCTATCATGTGCCTCACCGCTGCCGCTCCAACTTCGCCACCCTCCACCGCACCAGAGCTGTTCCTGCTACGCCGTCCTTCGCCGCCTCGGATCTGCTTCCCCTCCGTCAACATACGGCCACGGCAACACAGTCAACAATTTGGCCATGGGTTCGTCCAAGCCTGCACCCTCCAGAACATCAGTTTCCCCAGTAAAAAGAAGAAAATCGGCGCAACTTGTGGAGGTGACCACACCGGCAACCGAAAAAGGTACTCCTCTTCCCTTATTCGTGCAAATCTTACGTCTCTGCTTGCATGGTATTCATCCCACAGAAGACACTAGTTGACCGCTTCTTCTTGATACTAGATGTTCCTAGTAACTTGCGATGCACAAGGTTTCTCCTCATATACTATTTCACCTTAGCTAGAGGTCCGTCGCCCCCCTGAATTTTAATTTCTGGCCAATTGATTCCCAATTAACGGAAGCATTCCCCGGAGTAACAGGCGCTAGTACACCTATTACACCGGGGAAGAAGCGCCTTGGTGTTTATCTTAGGGGCGTGTGCGGCCTAGAGCTACTAGCGCCCGATCTGGAGGTCGGCCGGGATTAAAGGGATGGCCTGGGGGCGCTGCCAAGCACGGCGGTGGTGTGGGGTCGATGGGAGGGCGGGGCGGCGGAGGCAGGGGTCTGGGCTGGTGGTCGCTGGCGGTTCGAGAAAGATCGTCAATAGTGACTGGCTGGAGGTAGACGAAGGCCATCTGCCCGTTCCTTATAGATCGAACGGTTCATTAAAAAAATCGACTGACCTATTTATTTTCAGTCGACTGTTATCGTCAATAGTGGAGTGTTGTAACGCCCCGAGACCGATGTGCCAGGTGTCGTTCAGTTATTCGCTGTTGTTGCCTTGTCTTTTGCTTGCGTGTTGCATTTCATCATGTCATCATGTGCATTGCATCATCATGTTTTCAAAACTTTCATTCGTCCAGGTTCTCCGAGTTCTCTCCGTTGTCCGTTCTGAGCCCAGACACACTTGCACGCGCCCGCGACACGTCCGAAATATTATTTTATAAGTGGCCGGAAAATGTTCTTGGGATGGGATGAGATTTGACGTGTGGTCTTATTATAGTGTAGATAGACCGCCTGTCAAGTTTCATTGCATTCGGAGATCGTTTGATGCCCCAACGGATAACTATAGCGACATTATAGTCGGTCAAAACGTCGGACGTTTTCGGTCTCCGGAAATAGTCGCCGGGCCTCTCTCTTTCTTTTCTCTCAGCTCGAGCCCTTCTGCACAGCCCACGAGTTCCAACCGACCCCTCGCGCGTGCGTCCGAAAAGCTGTCCCGGACCCGACCCGGGCAGTCGTCACCGTTGTATCCGGATCATCCCCAAACGTCTACAAAACGTCACCATTTTCTTATTTGGACTCCCGAGCCTATTTATTCTCGTCCGTAGGTTTTCGATCGGATGATCCAACTTCCCTCTTTTCCTGTATATATAGTCCACCCCTAGTCTAATTTCAGACCAAATCCCTAAATTTTAGGGATCCATCCCACCGCCGCCACCATCTTCCTCGGGATCCAGATCCACCCATGCTCCCTCGTTTTCCACAGCGAACCAACCACTACATCGGAGCCGCCCGAATCCCGCAGTGCCTCCTCCTTCCTCAGCCGCGCCGCCCCTGCCTTCTGGTTGATCCCCTCCTCCACGAGCTGCCCAGCCGGGCCTCTCCTGCAGCTGAGCCCCTTCCTCGCGCGTCGGTCTCCTCTCGCTGATCCGCCTCGTCTCGGAGCAAGCTCGCCGGTGTTCCTCGTCGTCCTCGCGCTGGTGGTCGCCGGCCACCCAAGAAGCAGCAGTCCGGAGCCCCAGCTGCAACAACCTTGACCCGCGCCATCTTCCCCGTCAACCACCTCGAGCATGGGCCTCGTCCAGCCTCGTCGTCCCCGACCTCTTTTCCGGCTGGATCCGCCCCAGCGCCGTGGTTCCCCGGCGCCTCGAACCTCCCCTGCTTCGTCGCTACTTGAACTCGGGCACGCTCCCAAGACCCATGGCGCCCCTCCCGTGTGCGCCTCTTCTTGTCCTCCGCGCCGTTTTCCCCGTTGTCCCTGAGCGCTGACCCAATCGCCCCGCCTCATGGTCTGCCGTCGCCGCCGGAGACCAAGCAGCGCCGCCCCGCCTGCATCACGCCTCTCCCCATGCCCGGATCCGCCGCCACACGCACATGGGCCGCCTCCCCTTCAACCGTTGACCACGGCCCCCGCACCCCCTCACTCGATCCAGGCGGGATCGAGGAGCGGGATGAGCCCAGGCCTCAACCGCCTCCAGGGCCAGCGTCGCCCCCTGCCGGCCTCCCTCTTCACCGACCGGGCCTTGGCCCATGGTGAGCAGATCCCCAACGCCCCTCCTCTGTTCCTGCTTGGGCTTGGCCCGATTCGGCTACTGCTGATGTCCTGCGCCCAGTAGTTTTGGCCCGTGATGTTTTTTTTTCCTTGCCTGTGATTTTAGACATTATCCAGAGACTGCTGTTTTACAGAAAACCCCTTCATGATCATGCATATTGTAACTCACAAACGATGCATCGTATTAAAATAAACTTAATATGAAAAATGCTTAGAATTGCATCTAGTTTCATAATATGTCATTTTAACCCATGTTTAAAATAATTAAAAATGTTTTTTGCATTAATTTGCTCCTATGCCATGTTAAAATGATTTAATTCATAACTAAATAACCGTAACTCCGAATTTAATAAACTTTATATGTAAATGGGGTAGAATTTTGCCTAGTTTAACATGTTGGCCTTATTTTGCATGCTTAACAACTCTAAAATTATGTTTAGGGCAGAACAGTACCAAACCTAATATATGCATATGAGGAGTTTCCGGAATGGTTGTTCGTTGTTTCCGGCCGCATTTAAATTTGCCTAGATAGGTAGTTTTCATTTGCTTCACCCAATTGCCATGTTAATCAACATTTAATATTGTTGGGTACATAAATGATATCGAACTAAATAATTGATGTGGTGTTCTGTCAATATGCAACTCGTTGCATATTGAGCTCCACTTAATTTGTAGGATTGCTTGTGCACTTTGCCATGACATGTATCATTAAACCGGACATGCATCATCCTTGTTTGTGCATCATGCCATGATTATGTGAAGGTTGTTTACCATGATTGTTTGCTTCTTTCCGGTGTGCTTCTTCGGGTTGGTTCCGATAACGTCGTGTTGTGAGGACCCGTTCGTCTACGTCCGTTTATCTTCTTCATGGACTCGTTCTTCTTCCTTGCGGGATTTTAGGCAAGATGATCATACCCTTGAAATCACTACTATCTTTGCTATGCTAGTTTGCTCGCTCTTGCCATTTCAATGCTACGATGCCTACCATTTGCTTGTCAGCCTCCCAATTGCCATGTCAAACCTCTAACCCACCATGTCCTAGCAAACCGTTGATTGGCTATGTTACCGCTTTGCTCAGCCCCTCTTATAGCGTTGTTAGTTGCAGGTGAAGATTGAAGCTTGTTGTTTGTTGGAACATGGAGATGTTGTTTCCTTTTTGGAGCATGTTTACTTGTTGGGATATCACAATATATCTTATTTAATTAATGCATCTATATACTTGGTAAAGGGTGGAAGGCTCGGCCTTATGCCTGGTGTTTTGTTCCACTCTTGCCGCCCTAGTTTTCCGTCATATCGGTGTTATGTTCCCGGATTTTGCGTCCCTTACGCGGTTGGGCTATAATGGGAACCCCTTGCCAGTTCGCCTTAAGTAAAGCTTTTCCAGCAATGCCCAACATTGGTTTTACCATTTGCCACCTAGCCTTTTTTTCCCTTGGGAGTCACGCATCCCAAGGGTCATCTTATTTTAACCCCCCCGGGCCAGTGCTTGTCTAAGTGTTGGTCCGAACTGAGTAGACTGCGGGGCCACCTCGGGGAAACTTGAGGGCTGGTTTTACTCGTAGGATGTCTCATCCAGTGTTGCCCTGAGAACGAGATATGTGCAGCTCCCATCAGGATGTCGGCACATCGGGCGGTGTTGCTGGTTTAGTTTTACCCTGTCGAAATGTCTTGTTGTACCGGGATACCGAGCCTGATCGGAACGTCTCGGGTGGAGGTCTATTCCTTCGTTGACCGTGAGAGCTTGTTATGGGCTAAGTTGGGACACCCTGCAGGGATTTGAACTTTCGAAAGCTGTGCCCGCGGTTATGGGCAGATGGGAATTTGTTAACGTCCGGTTGTAGAAAACCTGAAGTCGACCGTAATTAAAATGAATCAACCGCATGTGTAACCGTGATGGTCTCTTTCCGGCGGAGTCCGGGAAGTGAACACGGTTGTTGGAGTTATGCTTGACGTAGGTAGTCCAGGATCACTTCTTGATCATACTTTTATCGACCGTGCTTTGCCTTCTCTTCTCGCTCTCATTTGCGTAAGCCACCATATATGCTAGTCGCTTGCTGCAGCTCCACCTCATACCTTGACCTTTCCCATAAGCTTAAATAGTCTTGATCGCGAGGGTGCGAGATTGCTGAGTCCCCGTGGCTCACAGATACTTCCAAAACCAGTTTGCAGGTGCCGTTGAGACCATGCAGATGACGCAACCAAGCTCAGGAGGAGCTCGTTGAAGATCTTGTCCTTTATGTTGTTTCGTTCTAGTTGATCAGTAGTGGGGCCCAATTGGGGTCGATCGGGGACCTTTGTCGCATTTCGGGTTCTTCTTTTATTTTGGTTCCGTAGTCGGACCATGAGTGTATTTGATTGATGTAATGCTTTTTTCATGTAATTGGGTGAAGTGGCGATTGTAAGCCAACTATGTATCTCTTTCCCTTATTATATTGCATGGGTTGTGTGAAGATTACCTCACTTGCGACATATGCCTTCAATGCGATTATGCCTCTAAGTCGTGCCTCGACACGTGGGAGATATAGTCGCATCGAGGGTGTTACATTTGCTATGTTGTTCGGGAGCCTAGGGGAAATGAAGGCGAGGGTTATGGTGCTCCATCGGACAATACAGCATGAAAACATAACAGTCAGGTCAAATGAACAGAGCTTGTGAACTTCTGGTGGTGCATTTATCTACTAGACTGTTAAGTTTTATGCCAACCTTCCTTTTGTTATATAGTTGTAATTTGTTTTGGTGCAATAGAAAATTTATTCTGAACGTGCAGCCACCGCCTGAAGAAAATAGCAAGCCATTTTTGTATAGTGTAGGGTGTTCCCTATATTTGCACTGGTGGCGATATTCGATGCGGAGTGGATGTAATCTGTGCAATCGCCTTAATAGCCTAGCGTTAGTTTCGGCCTTATTTATTTCCTACTCTTCTTTTTCCCTGGTTTGCTAGTGGCCGCAACTACCATGGGCCATATACGGGCCGTAGGATCCATGGGTTTCTTACGGGCCGCCGATAAATGGGCCTGTAATCGGTGGGCCTCGGGCCGTCGGATAAATGGGTCTACATGGGCCATAATCAGGCGTAATTGGTATTGGCCCAGCACGATAACATGCCGTTAATAGGCCATAGGACAGCAAAGGCTTAATTCTGTCACAGGCATAATAGGTCGTTAATGGGCCAAAATATAGGACGGGCTGGAAACGGCGCAACGGGTTAACAGGCCAGAAACGGGACGACTCTTGCCATGGGCAGAATTTGGCCCATTAGGGTAATAGGCCAGTAACGGGTCGACTCTTGCCATGGGCCGAATTTGGCCCATTAGTGGAACAGGCCAGTAACGGGCCGACTCTTGCCATGGGCCGAATTTGGCCCACTAGGGGAACATGCCAGTAACGGGCCGGAAGTAATCGAGGGCCGAAAAGGAGCCCAAGAACGTATGGGTCGTTAATAGGCCGAAAGCTAACACGGGCTGGAAACGGACCATGTAAATCACAGGCCGTTAGCGGGTATAAAGAAAATTACTGTTCATTATGGGCTAGAGTCACCGTGGGCCTGTAATGGGCCGAAAGATAAGAAGGCCTCATATGGGCCGAAAGACGTTGTGGGCCATACATGGGCCGAAAGTGAAATGGGCTGGTATTATATTTGATGGCCCACATGTCGTTGTTGGGCCGATTTCCTTTAGGGCCTAACGGGCCATGAGTAAACGGGCCGTAAAATGGGCTATTTGCGAAGAGACCGTTAACAGGCTTTTCATGGGCCAGCCCGTTAACTTTTGGCCATGTCAAACGGGCCGGCTTTGTAAGCTAAATGGGCCACTGTTGGGCCGTGCCACGTGTCGACATATCATAGGCGCCTATCTGACCCACTGACGAGCTGACACGTGTTTCGTCCGGCCAATAAGAATTTTACACGTGGAAATTTCCCATTGGTCGGGGCTGTTAATGGGTTATCGGATCCAAAACCTGACCCGATAGCTTAACAACGTTCCGTTATGGTGGATGCTACATGTCGGTCACCCTTGACGAAAGCACTTCTGTGACGCGCGATTTATCGTCATGGAAGTGGACACTTCCGTGATGATAATTTTGGTAATGTCATGGAACACTTCTACAACAGCAGATGTATGACTATCTTGATTCTGTCATATATTTGTCATGGATGTACATGCATGAAAAAAACGCGACCTACTGTGACAAACACGTATCATCACGGAAGTGTATTTTTTTGTAGCGTACGGGCTTCTAGAAAGAACCTTTCTTACCTACGCATCAAACCACAACATGGTATAGCGATTGCTTTTTGATCTTCAGAAAGAACCATGTTCATTGAATCCAATTCAACTAAAGTTGGAGAAACAGACACCCGCTAGCCACCTTTGTGCAAAGCACGTCGGTAGAACCAGTCTCATGAACGAGGTCATGTAATGTCGGTCCGGGCCGCTTCATCCAACAATACCGCCGAATCAAGAAACAACTAGTGACGGCAAGCAATATGTATATACACACGCCCACAACTCCTTTGTGTTCTACTCATGCATATAACATCTACGCATAGACCTGGCTCAGATGCCACTGTTAGGGAACGCATTACTTCAAAAAAATCCTATGATCACGCAAGATCTATCTAGGAGATGCATAGAAACGACAGGGGAGAGTGTGTCTACGTACCCTCATAGACCAAAAGCGGAAGCGTTGAGTAACGCGGTTGATGTAGTCGAACGTCATCGCGATCCAACCGATCAAGTATCGAACGCACGACACGTCCGCGATCTGCACACGTTCAGCTCGGTGACGTCCCTCAAACTCTAGATCCAGCTAAGGCCAAAGGAGAGTTTCGTCAGCATGACGGTGTGTTGACGGTGATGATGGAGTTACCGACGCAGGGCTTCGCCTAAGCACTACGACAATATGACCGAGGTGGAAATCTATGGAGGGGGCACCGCACATGGCTAAGAAATCAACTTGTGTGTCTATGGTGTGCCCCCTCCCCTGTATATAAAGGAGTGGAGGAGGGGGCCAGCCGGCCTCATAGGGCGCACCCCAAAGCGGGGAATCCTACTCCTACTAGGAGTAGGTTCCCCCCCTTTCCTAGTCCAACTAGGAGGGGGAAGGAAAGGGAAGAGGGGAAGAAGGAAAGGGGACCGGCCCCCTCCCCAATTCGGATTGGGCTTGGGGGAGCGCGCCCCTCCTCTTGGCCACCTCCTCTCTCTTCCACTAAAGCCCATGAAGGCCCATTAACCCCCCCGGGGGGGTTCCGGTAACCCCCCGGTACTCCGGAAAATGCTCGAACCTATCCGAAACCTTTCTGGTGTCCAAACATAACCTTCCAATATATCAATATTCATGTATCAACCATTTCGAGACTCCTCGTCATGTCCGTGATCATATCTGAGACTCTGAACAACCTTCGTTACATCAAATCACATAACTCACAATACATATTGTCCTCGAACGTTAAGCGTGCGGACCCTACGGGTTCAAGAACTATGTAGACATGACCAAAACTCATCTCCGGTCAATAACCAATAGCAGAACCTGGATGCTCATATTGGTTCCTACATATTCCATGAAGATCTTTATCGGTCAAACCGCATAACAACATACGTTGTTCCCTTTGTCACCGATATGTTACTTGCCCGAGATTCGATCCTCGGTATCATCATACCTAGTTCAATCTCATTACCAGCAAGTCTCTTTACTCGTTCTGTAATGCAACATCCCGTAACTAACTCATTAGTCACATTGCTTGCAAGGCGTATAATGATGTGCATTACCGAGAGGGCCCAGAGATACCTCTCCGACAATCAGAGTGACAAATCCTAATCTCGATCTATGCCAACTCAACAAACACCATCAGAGACACTTGTAGAGCATCTTTATAATCACCTAGTTATGTTGTGACGTTTGATAGCACACAAAGTGTTCCTCCGGTATTCGGGAGTTACATAATCTCATAGTCATAGGAACATGTATAAGTTATGAAGAAAGCAATAGCAATAAACTAAACGATCATAGTGCTAAGCTAATGGATAGGTCATGTCAATCACATCATTCTCTAATGATGTGACCCCGTTCATCAAATGAGAACTCATGTCTATGGCTAGGAAACTTAACCATCTTTGATTAACGAGCTAGTCAAGTAGAGGCATACTAGTGACACTCTGTTTGTCTATATATTCACCCATGTACTAAGTTTCCGGTTAATATAATTCTAGCATGAATAATAAACATTTATCATGATATAAGGAAATATAAATAACAACTTTATTATTGCCTCTAGGGCATATTTCCTTCATAAAGATGGTATCTTAGAGTCATGCTAGTGAGTAATTGTGGATTGGTAGAAATACTTGTGTTAAAGTTTGTGATTCCTGTAGCATGCATGTATGGTGAACCGTTATCTGATGAAGTCGGATCCTGATTTATTTTTTGATTGTCATCCTTTGTGTGGAGTTTGGGAGGGCGAGATGGTTAACTGCTACCAACCTCTCCCCTAGGAGCATGCGTCTAATACTTTGCTTCGATAGATAATATGTTTTTGCAATAAGTATGTGAGTTTTTTATGACTAATGTTGAGTCCATGGATTATACGCACTCTCACCCTTCCACCATCACAAGCTTCTCCAGTACCGTGCAACTTTCACTGGTGCATTAAACCCACCATATACCATTCCTCAAAACAGCCACCATAAAGCATTTCCATAGCCATTCCGAGATATATTGCCACGCAACTTCCACTATTCCATTTTATTATGACACATACCATCATTGTCATGTTGCTTTGCATGATCGTAAGATAGCTAGCATGATGTTTTCATGGCTTTGTCCATTTTTTGATGTCATTTGCTAAGCTAGATCATTGCACATCCCAGTACACCGCCAGAGGCATTCATATAGAGTCATATTTTGTTCGAAGTATCAAGTTGTAATTCTTGAGTTGTAAGTAAATAAAAGTGTGATGATCATCATTATAAGAGCATTGTCCCATGTGAGGAAAGGATGATGGAAGCTATGATTCCTTCGCAAGTTGGGATGAGTCTCCGGACTATACAAAAATAAAAGAGGCAAAAGAAGCCCACCAAAAAAATGAGAGAAAAGAGAGAAGGGGCAATGCTACTATCCCTTTTCCACACTTGTTCTTCAAAGTAGCACCATGATCTTCATGATAGAGAGTCTCTTATGTTGTCACTTTCATATACTAGTGTGAATTTCTCATTATAGAACTTGGCTTGTATATTCCAATGACGGTCTTCCTCAAATTGCCCTAGGTCTTCGGGAGCAAGCGAGTTGGATTCACACCCACTTAGTTTCTTTTTGAGCTTTCATAAACTTATAGCTCTAGTGCATCCGTTGCATGGCAATCCCTACTCACTCACATTGGTATCTATTGATGGGCATCTCCATAGCCCGTTAATACGCCTAGTTGATGTGAGACTATCTTCTTCTTTTTGTCTTTGTCGGTGTTCTGGGAATGGGGGTCCCCAGAATTGCCTGCCTGCGGCCCGCGGCATGGCTGGGCTGGCAGGTCTGTACGGCCCATCTTCATCAACAATGCATTCAAGACCCTCGCGAGGTGGACAACACAAGACCTCCTCAGGAGCGGCCTCGCTAGGCAGACTCGTGAGGGGCGGAGAAATCAAGGCAAGGCAAACCTCGCGAGGTTCTCATGACATGAGCCATGACGATCGAGACCAGGCGAGCGCCAGCATGCGCGGTGTCCTTGTTTCCTCTTTGGTGCCAAGGGGGCAAGCGCAGGCGTGGAGTACCAAGGCATCAAGGAAAGGTTTCCATATTGGTGCAATGAGACCAAGACTAGAAGGACGGCAGGAAGGAGGTCACCATGGAGCCCAAGACAGTGTCATCACGAGAACCTTTGGCAGGCGAAGACCACCTTTTGTCAGGATAACTTGTACTATCTGTCCCCTTTTGAATTGGCCGTTGTTGGCTCCCTTCCCGCTCAATATTTGGGGAGAGGACTAGGGCCTACATAAGTAGAACTAGCCACCACTGTGGAGAGGACGAACAATAGGGACAAACGGAGAAAAGAGAGGATCGGCCTCATCACAAGTCGATGGTGGATCCAAGATCATCTCACCCACACAAGTTCACCAAGCACAAGAACACCTCAACCTTAGGAGGCTGTTCTTCCCCTTGTACTGTTCATCATTAGCCCAAGAGGCAATCCACCACCACCACACTGAAGTAGGGTATTACACCACAACGGTGGCCCAAACCAGTATAAATCTTGTGTCTTTCTGTGTTGTGAGTTTGTTGAGTTCGTCTGCAAGATCTTAGAGAGCTAGGGCGTGGATCGATAGGGAGAAAACCTTCGCGCGCACCCTAGTGTTCGAACCTCAAGGGTTTGCCGGAACCCGTGATCCGACATTTGCCGTGCCAGGTAGGGGTGCGCCGAAGCTTCCTTCTGTCGCTCCACGATTCGTTGCTTCGTCGTCTCCACGGAAGACGCGCACCGGGCTTGTGCTGAGCGCCGGGCTACCCTCGCCGCCCATGTTTCTCAAACGGCTCCCGTCGGCGGGCCACCTGTCATTCCCCGTCGCCTGTCGCCAACGCCGCCACCGGCCTAGCGGGGAACGAGCAGCAAGCATCCTCGCTGCATCCCTCGGTGCGGCGGGACGGCCCCATCGCCACTCCATCGCTGACCTCGGCTGGTTCTTCTTCCCATGCATGTCATCCTCCCATGGACGCACGGGCCACGCTCCTCATGGCACATGAGCTCCTGCGCTACAGTCCGGTCGATGACCTCTACGAGGACTGGCTCGACCGCATCGCCGAGCTTGTCCGCGCCACAGGGGGCTCCCCAGTGCCGCCCCTCTCTCCGCCTCGCCCTCCGCCAGCTACGGGCGATGTAGCTCACGGAGCGCCTCCACCACCTCAGCCCCAAGACGGCGCTCTAGTGCCAAGACGTGTGGCTCCGCGACATGACCCACTGCGTCCCATGCCCGCGCATGAAGAAAGAAGCTGTCAAGAAGTCCCTCGACAGCAAGAAAATGCTCCGCCGCTCCTCGCACCATCGCACCGGGACCTGCTGCTGCGGCAAGATCACGTCCCACCCGTAGCGGCAGGGCGTGGACCCCATCAAGACCAAGCTCCACCCCCAAGGCGGGTCCTGGTGACCACAGCTAGCTGCCATGCCTTCACCCCCGAGCTGCGTAGCGTCGCCTGGCTGGGCAAGTTCAAGCCAGATCTGCCTCCTTGCTATGAAGACACCCCCGACCCGAGGAGTTCTTGTAGCTCTACGAGCTGAGCATCGAAGTGGCCAACGGCGACGAGAAAGTCTTGGCGAACTGGTTTCCCATGGCTCTCAAGGAGGGCACCTGCTCTAGGCTCCTGAACCTGCCGCCGGGCTCAATCTCCTCCTGGGACGAGATGCACACCCGCTTCATCGCCAACTTTCAGGGCACTCGTGACCGCCCCCGGTCGCGGGCGACCTGCGCCACATCAAGCAGCAACTAGGAGAGACCCTGAAGAAGTACATTTAGTGCTTCAACATCGCACGGATCAAGATCCCCAAGGTGACTGACGAGGCCATCATCTCTGCATTCTCTGATGGCGTTAGCGACGTCAAGATGAAGGAGGAGCTCGCCATCCATGAAGAGTTGTGCATGACGCTGGAGTTGTTCAACATCGTGACCAAGTGTGCTAGAGATGAGGAGGGGCGCCTCTCCCTCCTCTAGCTCCCTGCTGCGGACCCAGAGGAGAAGAAAGCCAAGGCCAAGGACGTGAAGCGCAAGGGAGTAGCCGTGCTCACAGCGGAACTAGACACCAAGCGTGGCAGAGACCAGCCAGAGTCCTCCAAGGGCAGCCATCTATTCCGTGCCTTCCACAACCTGAACACCCACAACACCAGTGACTGTCAAGAGCTCAGAGCCATTCGCGAAGGACGCTCCGGTCGGTGCCCCGAGTGCAGCGACCGGGGCTACGGCCGAGGAGGAGGACGTGGTGGCGGACACTGGGACGACCGTGGCCCGCGCCAGGAGTGGCGCGACCGGCCTCGTGAGGACCGTTGGCAGGATCAGCCTCGCGAGGGCGCCTGGAGGGATCAGCCTCGTGAGGATCGTCCTCAATGCAACGCCGGACTCCCTCCGCTGCCGGCACCGCCAAGAAGGAATGACGAACACCATCAGGACGAGGGGGCTGCGGGCTTCCAGGAACCCCGTGCTATCGCCTGCATCTTGGGCAGAGCCCAGGCCCCAGCCTTGCAGCGTATCGTCAAGCAGTTTGCTTGTGAAGTGAATGCAGTCCTCCCCAAGCTCGAAGCCACGCGCCCGCTCAGATGGTCCCAATGCCCTATCACATTCAACTCGGCAGACCAGCTCATGTGCGCAGCTACCACTTGCGTCCTCCCGATGCTTTGCTCCCCAGTCATCAGCAATGTGCAAGTTACCAAGACACTCATCGACGGCGGCGCAGGGCTCAACGTCCTTACCGTCGACACGTTCGACAGCCTCCAAGTGCCGTATGACCAGCTTTAGCCCACCAAGCCTTTCTCAGGAGTGACCGACGGTTCCACCACACCGGTAGGGCAGGTCCACCTCTGTGTCACCTTCGTGGAACGCAAGAACTACTGCACCGAGCTCGTCGACTTCGACGTCGTGCACACCCGTCCGCCATACAATGCCATCCTCGGGTATCCAGCCCTGGCCAAGTTCATGGCGGTGACCGATCACGGCTACAATGTCCTCAAGAACTCGGGAAGCGGCGGGATCATCACAGTCCCATGTGAAGAAAGAGATGCGGTGTGCTCCCTCGAGCGTGCCTTCCAAGCTGCAGGAATCGACGACCCCGACAGCAAGGGCGAGGGCCCACCTGATGCCATCCCCAAGAAGAAGAAGCAGTTGTGCCGTGCAGGACCTCAGGAGGGTGGCGTCATAGCCGGAGCCTCGTCAGGATCAGCGCCCGCTCCAGGGGCGCCTCCCAACATTGCGTAGGAAGGCGTGCCCGACGCCCTTCTCGGGCAGGGCTCGAGGGATTTCTTCTAGAAGGCCTCAGACCTTGCCCACATCACAAGGGAGGCGCTCGGTCAACACTTGGAGGCGTGCTTCGTGGCATGTTTCCCTCAGGAGGGCACAAGGAAAGGATTGCCCACCGTTCAGGAGTTCATCACCAAGACCATCCAGGAGTTGCAAGACGCAAGGGCCATGCACGGCGACCGCCGCTCATGAGACATAGCTTCCCATCCAGGCGAGGATACCAGGCTGTGTGTCTGCATCGACGTTCCAGGGCTCAACAGGGCCGCTTCGCAAGAGCTTTTCTGGCCTTCGCGCGTGGGACACTGCGAGGGCTCACTGCACAGCTACGTTCGCATGCCCTTTGGCCTGCCGAGTGTATCGTCCGCCTACCAGCGCAACTTGCGGCGCATCATAGTGAATCAGGAAGCCATGCACCACGCCGTCCTTATGGATATGGAGAGGGTCCTCATGGAACCACCTGAGCCCCCAGGGCCTCCCGAGGCTCAGAGCTCCGGAGGCTCGTGAGGAGCAACCCCTTCGCTGCGCACCTTCAGCTGCCCCAACTCTCCTTCGTCAACATAACCATGTGGCATCTTTCCATGTTCATTCAGCTGGGAGCGCCCCTCGGGCTGCATCATTCCCAGGCCGCATGGGTCCGTCCCTGTGGCATGTATACCTTTTTATGTCTTTAGCTTACCTTGTTGGGAGCGCCCCTCGGGCTGCATCATCCCCAAGCCGCTCGGGCCTGACCCAGTGGCACGTATCACTCATGCACTTGCTTAAGCCTGCTACTCTCATGTTCGATCTACCTATGATTACTACTTGCTCGATCGCCACCACTACTAGGAAATGGCCTACTAATGGCGCACCGGTTTTGCCTACTAACGGCGCATCACCGGTGCACCATTAGTAGCACGCCACTAGTAATTTTTACTAATGGCGCACCACTGGTGCGCCATTAGTATCTGGTATACTAATGGCGCACCATCCAGTGCGCCAGTAGTATATAACACCATGCGCCATTAGTGTGCCTCCCAGGGGCCATATTTAACCATGTGCTTTGGCACACTAATGGCGCACTACGGATAGATGCGCCATTAGTATACTTGGCATACTAATGGCCCACTCTGTCCTGATGCGCCATTAGTATCCTTTGGCATACTAATGGTGCACTCTGTATTGATGCGCCATTAGTATCCTTTGGCATACTAATGGCGCACCTTGTGGTGATGCGCCATTAGTATGAATATTTGTTTTTTTTTACTTTTCTGATTTTTGCACCGGTTACAAAATATATTGTTTGACAGAATATAGACAGTAGCACACAACAACAGCAGATTCATCGAATACAATAGAAGATTAGTCTCCGAATACAATTCATCATATTAGTCTCCGAATTCAAAAGACCGAACAAAGATAAAACATTACAAGTCTCGAGACCGTGAGTATCGAGTTTGTCTTCACATTACAAGTCGATATCAATCATCTAAACTACCGTCACAGAGAAGAGAGCTGCGGTCATCACGATGAGCATCATCGCGATCAAACTGGTCTTCATCCGGTTCCTCCAACGCTCCCTCCTCTCTCCCGCTAGATAGCGGGCGTATCTAGATTCGGCCTCCGCCCTAGTGGTGTACCCTCTGTAACTGTTACCGCTGAAACGGTGAACCTTTCTCCGACACTCCTCCCAGTCGTCGTAGACTCCGGGAACCTTACCCTTGTACACGACATACGACGACATCTCTATGCACAAGCCAAACAACAGACAATACATACATAAGCAATATATAAGTATGCAACAAAAGGATCGGAAGAGAAAAGCAAGACATTAATAGTATGATTCATGGTCCTACTAATAAATAGCATCAATTACATCTAAGTTGCACGACTGTCCAAACCAAAGAGGCATACAATTCATTAAAGTTTAATTACAACATGAGCCAATCAATGTTTCAGAACTACACATCACTACTTTCGACTTGACTCATGGACCAGAGCGTGGATGAAGTCGCCGTCTGTCGTGATGGTCATGAAATTGCGGGCGTTGTCAGCCTACATTTGTAGCATTTCGTCTATCTCAATGTTGGACGGTTGATATGTGAGGAAGAACTGCCCCGAGGTATGAAGGACATCTTGATGGATGATGTTCGCAAACTCCGACTGGATGCGAAAGAATTCTTGTCTGATGTTCACGTCCTGGATTGCCAACAAGCTCGCGGCCCAATCTTTGAGATTATTTGGTAGCAGAAGGTGATGATGGTCCCTTACGATCGCCCGTATGTGATGGAGGGCGTAGTAGGCATCCTTCTGACCGCCAGGCGGCTGCTTGACGCAGCAGAACGTCGTATTGTGGGCGAACACGTGCTTGCCGTACTTACGAACTTCCTTGATGAAGGTGCCTCCAGATTTGGCGTAGCCAGGGAGAACATCATCAAGAACTTTCTTGATATTTGTGTAGTCTATCTTGGAGTTACGGTTCGGGTCGAAATACATGGCCATGGAATATTTCTGGCTTAAGAGGATGAGTGCGCAATGTGTGTCACTGCACAGAACACGGAATGTTAGAAAAAAAAGAACGATCAAAATCTAAGAAATCATATGTTACGGGGCGGTTAAGGGATGACTTACTCGGGAAAGTAAGGCACAAGGAAGTTATCCTTATCTGGGTTTGCCAGAATGACGTCTTCGAGGTGTGAACTCGCGACTTGGCAGTCCCCAGCTCTACTCAAGAGCTTGGCACACATGTAGAAGGGGTCGACGATCACAATGTCCGGGGTCTTGTCTCTAATGATCCGCATCTCCATACTCGGCAAAAACAGCCGAACGAAGGTGTAGTGCAGCGGATGAAGGTTGAACATAGCAAAGATGTCAACAAACCGCAGGACGATCGTACCCCCGATGGCGCCATCCACAAAGCCCTTGCCCTCTGGCACCTTGTCCACGAAAACCGGGTATGCCTCATCAGTCTCTCTGAGACGCCGCTTCTCCAAAGAAAGAACACTGTTGTGCAGACTCCGCATAGCACCGGTTGCAGCACTGAGCATATTTGCCGGTAGCATCGCCCTACCCGCCACATGCACCCTCATCGAGATATCCTTAGGTGAAGGTAGCCCGTCCTGAGCACAGATCATACTCGGTGCCGGCTGGCTCGCACCGGCGGCCTTTTTAGTCAGCCGTTTCCGGCCCTTCTTCTTGATCTGCTGTAATGGGACCGAGTTCTGCTCACAGACCGCCTTCTTGAGCGTGTTGGGCCTGATAATATTTGGCACCTCCGCTATCTGAGGCTCGGTGAAGGCGGCAGCTGGAGGCGTCTCCTGAGAACTGAACGCCAGACGACACCTGTTGCAATTGGGTTTCTCCGTCGTACTAGCTAGATCGCGGTCGTCTTGTTTGGGTTCTTGAGAAGGAGGCCCGCAGAACTCGTCACCGTACCCATGTTCGGCAAAGTACTTATCGACGTTGGTAAATGTACCATCGTCGTTGTCGTCGTCCGGATCCTGTGCCATATGCATGTCCGAATCCTGTGCCATAGGGATGTCCGGCATGTCCGGTAGCGTTGCGGCGTTCTTGCCATGGCTTGGCGCCGGCACGACTGGCGGTCTTGTCTGTGGGGTAGTGTCCCCCACCCCCAAACGAATCTGGCTCTTCGGCCAAAGCAGGGGCCAGCTTACGCAGGCACTGAGGGTCATCTCATCTTCTTCCTAGGCCCTAGCGGGTCGAATCGGAGGTAACAGCTCATCGCAGCCTGGCAGCACCCGAACCACTTCAACCCTATACATTGTGGGTGGCATCGGATTACCGTGGAACACGGGGTTGCCCGGTTGAACGATTCTGCCCTTGGCAACATCGACCAACTCGCCGCCCACGAAGTGCAGGAGAGTGCAAGGAAGGTTGGCGGCGCCCTGCGAAAACATGTAGGGTGTCAGGGATGCCCAGTCAAAGGCAAGGAGATGAAGTCCTCGGCCGAGAGGCTTAGTTACCGTGATGCCATCGAGCTCGGCTAATGTCGAGGCACCGCAAACGGCGGGCGTGCAACTGACGGAGGGGCCGCTTGCTGGCGAGGTGCCGGCCGGCGTACACCTGGGTGCATTAAGCTCCAATGCCGGCGTCGGAGACACCAATACCGCCGCCGCCGGAGACACCAATTGCGCTGCCGCCGTAGACACCAATACCGCCGCTGCCGGAGACACCAATAGTGCCGCCTGCGCGTTGTGTGAGTTGCTGGCCATGCAGCTGGGAATCGGGGGCAGCCCCTGTTGGCCACCCGCAATCCACGTCGTTATCCCATGAATCAAGGTAGGCATAATGCCGGTAAGCGTCGATCCCAGTTGTTGTTGCACTTGCTCTTGGACCATCTCCGGAATCCGCGCCACTTGCGCCTTGAGTGCTTCAACCTCGCGCGACTCGCTTTCCGAGCTGGTATTTTTCTCCTTTCGCCCACCAGCACCATAGTATGACGACCATTTTGTGGACAAGCCTTTGCCGGCCACATGACCAGCTGACGTCGGCATATTGAGCTTATCCCTTTTTTCATTACGTTCAACGCCCTATTCAAAGGGGTGTCGAAAGGGGAGCTCTGAGACGACCCCGCGCTACTGTTTTCTTTGTCCTGCGGAAGGAACATGAACCATTTAGAAATATTGGGGATTAATTAGAATGCAACCATATGGAGCTAATTACGTGGGGGTGTATTCCTTACCAGAACAAGCTCAAGCTCCTTGGTCTTCGGATCCGTGGTAAGCTCCTTTGTTACTGGGTCCTCCATGTACCGGGCCCTGAGAAAGTTCCTGGTCTGCTTGTCACTGTATTTCTCGAAGCGGGGCGGTAGACCTTGCTCAGCACGCTCTGCGTCCTCCTTGTCCCATATAGGCTACGCCACTCTGTAATCGCCGGGACCGAGTTGGTGGACCCCTATGTTCAACTGCCACATTTCTTTCCCCCACCGACTTGATTCAGAGGTTGCGGGGCTCTCGCACTTGATCTTGAACTCCTTGTAGTCATCTTCGCTCATCAAAGGATATTTCGCCTTGATCTTCTCATAACTATCACCTTTGTCAATCATTGCCTTCACCGTGCTTTTCCAAGTAGACAGGGCCGTGCTAATCGTCGTGAGGGCGGCACCGTTCACTTTATTACCCGAGAGGCGTGTGTTTGCGAACTCAGCGGGGAACTTGTATCATTCGTGCAGCTTCGTGAAGAGGAGGCTGCGCAAATTCCCTCGGTCCTTATGCCTTAGGTTCTCGGTGTTGATCGAGGCGGTGCTCTGGAGAATGCACCCGAGCTGAATCGAGTACCCCTTGACTACGTGTTTGGGCGCCGTCGGATGCCCGTCGGAGTTCACTTCAGTAAATTCCTCCCTGACGGTGCCGATCACGTTCGGGCGCCGGTCCTTCCGTCGCCTCTTCGGTTGGCTGCCATCTGTGTGTGCGCCGCCATCATCGGTGGTGGCATCCGCGGCGCCATCATCAGTGGTGTCATCCCCGACGCTACTAGGGGTTGTGTAGTCAGGATCGGTGTCTTCCGCGGCCTCCTCATAGCGGTGAGGTTCTTCCTCCAACTCCTGGGACAGCTCCCAGAATTGCTTTCCGCCCGAACCGCCGGCCTCATCGTTGTGGGCCATGTTTCGCTCTAAATAGGAAAAAAGTTTGGTCAAAAAGTTGGTTATTGTAAAGGAACAAGATCATGGTCTCATCATTTAGGGTTTGTCGACACTGAGGCATCCTACAAGCTAAGCTTTTATCATTTAGGGTTTGTCGACGCCGAGGCACCCTAAAAGCCTAAGCGTACATCATTTAGGTTCTCATCGACACCGAGGCACCCTAAAAGCCAAGGTTTTATCATTTAGGGTTTGTCGACGCCGAGGCACCCTAAATGCTAAGTTTTCATCATTTAGGGTTTATCGATGCCGAGGCACCCTAGGTTGGGCCTAATCACTTGGCACTAATCTGTTGGCTCTATTGCCACCTATGTTGGGTTTATCATCTAGGGTTTATCGATGCTCAGGAGAATTTCTAAGTTGGGCCTAATCACTTGGCTCTATTGCCACCTATGGTTTAATGCAACAAGAATAAAGGGGCAGTTGATCCTACTTAATTACGTACTAAGATACCCCGGCCCATGCATTAGTAGCAAGTACCTGATATGTCCGATTTTTAGCAAAGTCATGCTAAAATTCACGGAAAATCTCAGCATGACCTTTGCTGAAAATAGGACATATGGAGTCCCCAAATTTGCCGGAACGGAAGTTAATCGACATTCCGGCAAACTCAAGGGCCTCTCGGGGTACCTGCAAAATCATCACGACACGAAAGGCCTCTCAAGGGCCTCAAGCAGCAGCGGCGTCTCCCAGGACCCCATATTTTTGCTAAATTTCTTTGAGCAGCAATTAGAGCAGAAAATTCAGCATATTTCTATACAATTTTTTGTACACATAAGATAGAAATGTAGTGCTGAAAGTTTAATACTTACAAAAGACTTGCTGAAATAGTGAAAAATATGGAGTCACCAAGCTGGCTAAGAAACTCCCAAAGTCCACTAGCAAATCCAAGATCTAATCCTGTTACACACATCATAACAATTTAAGATAATTAAGATAAGGATAGTAGGAAATGAAAAAGAAAGAGCTCAAAAAACAATCACAACAGAAAAATAATAAAAACCTAGTCCTAGAAGAAAATAAATCCTAAAAGAAAAGAAATCTTAAATAATAAAAAGTTTGCATCTGAGCCACCCTTCCAATCCAACATAGAGAAACAAGCTAGTCAGGACAGCATACAAATGTGCGGATTTCAGCAATGAGGAAATGCAGCCGTCCTAGGAGACACGCACGACATGTACATATCTGAACTTTAGCTGCTGCCAAGTGCTTGAGTTTGAAAACAAAGCAAAGCAAACACAAGCAGAATAAGTATCCAGGACCGAGTGGTTGAGGAGTGTATCATAGAAGAGGAGCTGGTGACTGCAAACAGCGTACAGTTAAGAGCATACAGACTGCCGCTTCATGGCTGTTACCATGAGGCACATTTTGTTGAGCTCTGGTTCTGGGTTTTATTAGAAAGAAAGAAAATCACCGGCCTGCTTGGTAGAAGCCAAATCTTAGCAGCCAACAGCATACTCGTAGACAGACACTAGTCCCATGCCATGTCAGGTGAGGTGTTGCTTATACAAAGGAAAGGGTACATAGATTCATCACTACCTGCCCTGGTCCTGCCGCTGGATAATATGCATCTACTCTACTCTACTCTACTCTACTCTAGGCGACAGTAAAAAACAAAAGAGATGATATCATGGATGAAGTGCAGTCAAATGGAAGTAAAGTCAATTTAGCGGCAGGCATCGTTCCCATGAAGGAAGGGAATTCAGTGAATATGGCAGAGCACTGACAGATTTGCATCTAATAAACAATCCCTAGCAGAAGATAATCACAGAATCCCTAGCGTGAGCTACCCCATTTCCTTCACCACTACGTACTGGGGTCGGGTCGGTTCGGGTGGCAGCTAGACCTAGACCTAGACCTAGCTACCAGATGGAAGGGAAGAATTGTAGAGCAACCTTGGGGTGGGCGGGGAGAGGAGAAGCGGAGGGAGGGAGCACCTTGGTTGGGGCGGAGTGGCGAGGGCGATGGGTTGACGGAGCGGCGAGGGCGACGGGGCGACGAGGGCGACTAGGCGACGGAGCGGCGAGGGCGACGGGGCGACGGAGCGGCGAGGGCGTTGGGGCGACGGAGCGGCGAGGGCGACGGGGCGACGGAGCGGCGAAGGCGACCGGACGGGAGGATGAGGCGCGGCGGACGGCGGTGGTCGAAACCCTAGGCGGTCGCTCGCTCGCTTCTGGGGTTGGGTTGGGGGTGAGTCGATCGATCGGTGGCGAGGGAGAGAGGGTCGAAGGGGATCTCGCGAGGGAGAGGGAGATAGCTAGGGGGAAGCTTATTAATGGCGCACCACACCTCGGTGCGCCATTAGAAATCTTTTTTTAGATAGCAATGGCGCACCCTGCAGCGGTGCGCCATTAGAAATCTTTTTTTAGATAGCAATGGCGCACCCCGCAGCGGTGCACCATTAGAAATCTTTTTTAGATAGCAATGGCGCACCCCGCAGCAGTGTGCCATTAGAATTTATTTTATTACAGTTCGAGCACAGGTTATATTCAACCTAACCCAATCCACATCAGAACCTGCCCACTAGCCCGACTGGTCAGCACGCAGCACACACACAAGGAGGTCCTGGGTTCGATTCCCAGGCTTCGCAATATTTTTTTTTTGCATTTTAAATGCTGTTTGATATTTATTTGTGTTTAAATATGTTGAAACTTGTTTAAATCATAACAGTAATATTTTTTTATAAAAACAGTAATAATTTTTTAAAAAATATATTCAAATTTGTTACTTGAAAATATCATCAGCAGCGGCGGTGGAGCGGGGGAGGGTGCGGGGGTGCCCGTTGGCGGCAGTGGAGCGAGGGAGGGTGCGGGGGGCCGGGTGCTCGTCGGCGGCTGTGGAGGGGGATCGAGATCAAGTGTCCTCATGAATTCAAAAAGGGCCCGTGAAATTTAAAAATATTCATGATATCAAAAAGTGCCCATGAAATACAATCAAGAAATGAAGACTACGATTTAAATACAATCAATCTTAGCTAGCTATCTGTTCACAATCTTCTTGCCCTTCTTTTTCGCAAATGGAGTTCTTCTGTGGAACAGACGTCCTTTAGGTAGGTTGGTCCTGCTTCTTCTTGTGGTGTGTGCTGCTACTTCATCGTCGTCGTCATGTTCGATCTTCGGGTCGCCGTACTTGTCGAAGTCTTGCTCATTGGCTACTCCATCCATTCCGATGATCTTCCTTTTGCCTCTCCTCACGACAACACGACTGGGCTTTGACGGGACGGTAATGAAGAAGCATTGGTCCACTTGGGAAGCTAGTACCCATGGCTCATTTTTCACGGTGACGTTTGCGCCCGCGGTCTTGGATTTGGCTTCGGGTATAACCATGGTGGTGAAATATCGGTCTTCTTTTAGGACGCTCTTGGCCCATCTGACACGGAACATCGGGACCTTCTCTCCAGCGTAGCTCAGCTCCCAGATCTCCTCGATCCTTCCGTAGTATCTGTCCTTGTCGTTACCGGTGTAGGATTCCATCGTTACCCCGGAGTTCTGATAACCATCGCTCTTCATGTCCTTGTCCTCGGTGTAGAATGTGTAGTCGTTGATATCGTACGCCTCATAGGTCATCAGGTTGTGCTCGGCGCCCTGTGACAAGGCGAATATGAGTTGTTCTTCCACGGAAGAATCCTCATGTAAAGGGTACGACAGAAGCTTCTGCTTGAACCAACGCGTGAAACATGAGTTGTGCTGTTTGATTATATCTCCATCCGTCCTCTGTTGGCCTCGGTCATTGTACGTCTTCTCAATAAAGGTTTTGTGCTCTACCACCCAAGGATCGACCACGTCTATGTGTTGTAGCGTGACTAGGTTTGCTCTTTCAAAGTCGGCGAGTCGACCCTCGAAGTCGACATGCATTTCGCGGCGACCCTCATGGTGACCCCATCCAGCGAGCCTGCCGAGGTGCCTGTTGACGGGCAGACCAACGGGGTTCTCGATGCCTAGATAATTTGTGCAGTAGGAGATGCACTCTTTGGTCAGAAAGCCCTTGGCTATACTTCCCTCTGGACGTGAGATGTTGTGAATGTATCCTTTGATGACACCATTCATCCTTTCGAACGGCATCATGATGTGCAGGAACGTCGGCCCGAGTTGGATGATATCCTCCACGATATGGACCAGCAGATGCACCATAACGTCGAAGAATGCGGGCGGGAAGTACATCTCAAGCTCGCATAGTATCACCACGATCTCTTCCTGTAGCCTTTTGAGTTGCCTCACGCCAATCGACTTTCGAGAGATGACGTCGAAAAAGTTGCATAGGCCAAATAGCGTTTCACGGACGTGCGCGTCCATGATCCCATGGATTGCAACTAGAAGTATCTACGTCATCAGCACATGACAGTCGCGAGACTTCATCCCGCTGAACTTCTTCTTCGCTGGGTCTAGGTATCTGCTTATCTTCCCCGCGTAACCGTAAGGAAGTTTTACTCCTACGAGGCAGGTGAAAAACTGCTCGATCTCCTCCTGACTTAGAGTGAAGCACGTGGGAGGGTAGTCACTTCCGGTCTTCTTGGCCTTTTTGCCTTTGCGGCGAGTTTCTATGTCCTGCTTCGCCTCATCATCATCATCATTAGCGTGAAGCTCCTGCCTGATGCCCATTGATTTCAAGTCTGCCCTTGCTTTCGGCCCATCTTTGGTCCTCTCTGGCATGTTGAGCAGGGTACCAAGCAGACTCTTGCACACGTTCTTCGTGATATGCATGGCATCAAGGCTGTGAGGCACATGGTGGATCTTCCAGTACGGCAAGTCCCAGAAAACAGACCTCGTTTTCCATACCTTCAACAGCGGCTCTGGTGCCTTTCGCTTCTTTCCTGGCTCTGGCGCCTTTTGCTTCTTTCCCGGCAGTGGGCAATCTTTCCAATTTTTCAACAACTCGTCTATTTCCTCGCCGCTCCTCGTACGCGGGCGTTTTCAGGGTTCGGTTTCACCATCGAACAAATCCTTGCATTTCCTCCACGGGTCATGGTCGTGAAGCCACCTTCGATGTCCCATGAACACGGTTTTCGATGATCCGGATCTCTATCTAGCTGGCGATACGTTGTGTCATCCATGCACCTTACGCATCCATAAAATCCATGGACTACCTGCCCCGCGAGATATCCGTAACCGAGATAGTCGTGCACCGTCGTGAGCAGTGCGGCGTCCCACGTATTGGCTGGCGTTTTCCACAGCGTGTCTAGCTCCTCTTTCAGCAGCCCCAGATACAGATTGATGTCGTTTCCTGGTTGTTTCGGCCCTTCAATTAGCATACTCATGTGAATGTACTTCCTCTTCATGCACAACCAGGGGGAAGGTTGTACATCCACACAAACACAGGCAACGTGCTATGTGTGCTTCCTTGGCTGCCAAATGGATTGACTCCATCGGTCCTCGCACCCAGCACGATGTTCCTTGGATCCTTCCCAAATTCTGGGTATTCGAAGTTCAATGCTTGCCACTGGCTCGCATCCTTAGGGTGACTCAGCATCTTGTCTTTTTTATTTATCTCTAGATCATTTCCGTCATCTTCCCGCTTCTTCTCCTCCCTATCCGCGTGCCAACGCAGGAGCTTTTCTACCTTAGGGTCCGCGAAATACCGCTGCAGACCAGGAGTGATTGGAAAGTACCACACCGATTTTCGAGGAGCTTTCTTCCTCTTCTTGTATCGAATGACGCCGCACACCGGACATATGGTAG
The DNA here is from genome assembly GCF_003073215.2 of Triticum urartu. Taxonomy (NCBI): domain Eukaryota; kingdom Viridiplantae; phylum Streptophyta; class Magnoliopsida; order Poales; family Poaceae; genus Triticum; species Triticum urartu. The sequence continues at coordinate 480,199,096 of NC_053023.1, forward strand.
ACTCCACGTGCTCGTCTCGATAAATGATGCAATTGTTCATGCACACATGGTATTTCACGTGCGGTAAATCCAGAGGACACACGATTTTCTTCGCCTCCTCGAAACTGGTCGGGCACTTATTCCCCTTGGGAAGACGTTCGTGCCAGAATGACATGTTCTCGTCGAAGCATGGGTCGGTCATTTTGTGTTTTACCTTCATCTCCAGAGCCATGAGCGTTACTTTCAGGCGGGTATCCTCGGGCCTGCATCCTTCATACAATGGAGTAACCGCGTCTATCTCCAGTTGATCCAGCTTGGCTTTCTCTCGGGCGGCAGCTCTTGCGTTATCCGTCTGCTTGAGAAGCAGCTCTTGAATATGAGGGTCCTAGACCCAGCCTCCATCATCGTCTGCTCCGGCATCTTCATCTTCATGATCATGCCCTTCGTCTTGATCTTCCTCATCATCATGTACGACATCTTCTACATGATGACTGTGTACAGCATCACCGTCGTGATCATTTCCTGGAGATTCTTCGTCTTCTCGCCCGCCCTCGCCGCGGTGGTACTTGTCTTGTAGCCCTTCCTCATTTCTTGCCCGACCCTCATGGACGACTTCATAGTCATCTTCATCACCTTGCCACCGATAGCCATCCATGAAACCATGCAAGAGCAGGTGGTCCCACACCTGCCCGGAATCCGGGTCCGCAATAAGGCTCTTCAGCTTGCATCTTCGACACGGACATCTTATCTCCATCTCGTTCTTTTGAAGCATCTCGGCCTTCGCAGAGCTCAAAAACCTATTCACGATGCCTTCGGTCATCATGCGGACCATGGTTGCCTGTGGGGTAGAGCAAAGCGATATTTTAGAACCAAGAAAAAATTTGGCATGACCTTCCCTAAAAATAGGACCAAAAAGAATGCATAGTGCCAAAATTCTCGCCGAAACGGAAATGAATCAACATTCCGGCAAAATATTGGCAACTATCGCATTTCAAATACCGGTACCTGCAAACACAAACATATATGCAACACCACAAACACATGAAACACCACAAACATACATAGATCTAGCTAGGCCACAAAAAGTGCATGTGCACGTTGTTGGAGCGAGCTAGGGAGAAAAAAAGTAGATCTACATCATGAAGATAACTTTCCCCGTACTTACCTATCAAAAAAGGTAATTTCACCACTTAATTTTGATGAATCTATGGTGGAAATGAGGTGAGGAGGAGGAGGCAGCCGAAAGCTTGGAGAAGGAGGTGGAGGGAATGAAGTGGGAAAGTGAGTGGGTAGGTGTGGGGCTGTCCAAAATATCTTGTTGGGGTCCCAGGTTACTAATGGCGCACCACCTGCAAATGTGCCATTAGTAACCCTGGTTACTAATGGCGCACCTGCAGGTGCTGCGCCATTAGTAGTTTTACAGAAAAGTAAAATATATATATATATATATATATATATATATATATATATATATATACTAATGGCGCACTTTTACAGGGTGCGCCATTAGTAGTTTAAACTAGTAATGGCGCACTGTGAGGCGGTGCGCCATTAGTAGTTTTGCAAAAAAAAGAATAAAAAAAATTCAGTACTGGCGCACTCCATGTCTGGTGCGCGATTACTAGTTAGAACTAGTAATGGCGCACCAGAGGTAGGATGCGCCATTAGTATGTATGTAAAAATGAAAAAAAAATTATCACTAGTGGCGCACCAGTTCTCTGGTGCGCCATTAGTGTCTTCCACACTAATGGCGCATCACCAACTGGTGCGCCATTAGTATATAGTAGTGGCGCACTACTTCCCTGGTGCGCCATTAGTGTCAATCCTATCTATAGCCCTTTTCCTAGTAGTGCACCCATCATGGGGACCGCGCGCCGGCCATCTTTCTTCAGGACCCTTCGGGTGAGTAAATTGAGCATGGCGTCTATGCTCGGGTCCGTCCCTGCAGCATCGATAAATCAAATGGCTGAGCTTTGTCTGGTGGGCCGGCCCCGTTTACGTCACCTCCTAGGGCCGTTGGTGCTTGGCCTTCTCACGCAATAACCTCAGGAAATTCGTTCGGCGCAAGTTGTCTAACCACCTCGCAGGTCCAGCACCGCAAACAAGAACCAAGACCAGGCGCAACCCGCCTTGAGGTAGGGCCTTGTGAGTCCCGCGCTAGCTCACGAGTGCCTACATACACCTCGTCTAGCCATGCCATGCAAGCCATGTGTCAGGGCGGTGCTGTGCATGCCCTGGGGGCTCCCCGCGGAGGGAGCCCCCCTCCCACGCACAAGTGGAAGCACCATGCTCCGCGCTGGCCGTCGACACTGCCGAGGAGCGGCTATGCCCGTGCACAAGCGGAAGCACTATGCTCCGCGCTGGTGATAAACAACTGAGGGCGGCTTCACAGTCGTACCAACCTCAGGGAGCCCAAGAGCTCAGCGTCCGGCCACACCGCAATGCCTCCCCTCGGGAGAGCCGCGCGAGGGGGCTGGGCACGAGGGCTATGCTCGGGTCACGCCCAAGCGTACGCCACCCAGCTAGGTCTCCCGGACCTGGTCATCACACGCCCCTCCCGAGCCGAGCCTTGGCGAGGGCAAAGGTATAAAGATTGTTTGCACATCAAGGGGGACTCCTGAGCAGCGCAAATCAGGAGCCTAACTGGTCACGTAGCCCCTCACTCATTGGTCCGTCCTGGTCTCCGGTCGGCCCAACGGCGGTAGAGGTATGCGCGGGACCGGGCTCTGCCGACGTAGAACATCAACCTACCCTCACGTACTCTCCCTGTAAGCTGTTTGCGTGTCAAGGGGGACTCCTGAGCATCAACGACTCAGGAGCCTAACTGGTCACGTAGCCCCTCACTCCTTGGTCCGTCCTGGTCTCACGTAGCCCCTCACTCCTTGGTCCGTCCTGGTCAAGGCGATTGAGGTATGTGCGGGGCTGGACTCTGCCGACGCAGAACACAAAGCAAATAGGAAGAAAACCGCAAAATCTCGAAGAAAATATTACAAGGCATATTGTTCTGACAATATCAAATGAATGTTTAACGCCTCCACGAGGCCTGATGCATATTGCAGGAATGAAACAAGAAAGCAGCCGCAGGTCACCCCTAGACACTGCCATCTGCAGGAACGGTGGCATCGCCGGTCGAGGGAGTGAGGACGAAGCCGCGAAACTTCTTCAGCAGGGCCTCCACCTGACCTTTCACGGCTGCGGTGGTGGCCGCACAATGCTCATCAGCTACAGGCTCCAGCAGCTCGTCAAGACAAGCATTGGGGCCCCGAAGGTATAGATGGCTGAAGAAACGTGTCAGTGTAGCTGAAGAAAGGACACGAGCCTCCGCCTCAGCCATAGGACTGATGCCTTCCATGACTTCCTCAAGCGCCTTCACCAAGTGGGGAAGCAGCTGAGCAGGGACATCCTCGTCGGTGGTCAGCGGCTTCTCCAGGCCCTTCTCGTACAGTGACTTCAGCGCCACACTGGACCTCTTCTCAAGAAGCGAGAAGGCCTCGCGGTCTTCAGCCAGGACCTTTGCCTTGGCTTCGAGCACGGCCTCCCTCATCTTCGCCTTTGATACGTCTCCAACGTATCTATAATTTTTGATTGTTCCATGCTATATTATATTCTGTTTTGGACATTATTGGGCTTTATTATACACTTTTATATTATTTTTGGGACTAACCTATTAACCGGAGGCCAGCCCAGAATTGCTATTTTTTTTTGCCTATTTTAGGGTTTCGCAGAAAAAGAATATCAAACGGAGTCCAAACGGAATGAAACCTTCGGAAACGTGATTTTCCGAATGAACATGATCCAGAGGACTTGGACCCTACGTCAAGACATCAACCAGGAGGCCACGAGGTAGGGGGGCGCGCCTACCCCCTGGGCGCGCCCTCCACTCTCGTGGGCCCCCTGTTGCTCCACCGACGTACTCCTTCCTCCTATATATACCTACGTACCGCCAAACTACCAGATACGGAGCCAAAACCCTAATTCCACCGCCGTAACTTTCTATATCCATGAGATCCTATCTTGGGGCCTTTTCTGGAGCTCCGCAGGAGGGGGCATCGATCACGAAGGGCTTCTACATCAACACCATAGCCCCTCCAATGAAGTGTGAGTAGTTTACTTCAGACCTACGGGTCCATAATTATTATCTAGATGGCTTCTTCTCTCTTTTGGATCTCAATACAAAGTTCTCCCCCTCTCTTGTGGAGATCTATTCGATGTAATCTTATTTTGCGGTGTGTTTGCTGAGACCGATGAATTCTGGGTTTATCATCAAGTTTATCTATGAACAATATTTGAATCTTCTTTGAATTCTTTTATGTATGATTGGTTATCTTTGCAAGTCTCTTTGAATTATTAGTTTGGTTTGGCCTACTAGATTGATCTTTCTTGCAATGGGAGAAGTGTTTAGCTTTGGGTTCAATCTTGCGGTGTCCTTTCCTAGTGACAGTAGGGGCAGCTGTCACAGCCCTAGAATACCTGAGTGAAATAGTTGCATCTGCACTCATGCATCATGTCTAAAATTTCTGAAAGTTGAATTGAGGTTTGTTGAAACCCTCAGAAATCAGTTCAAAAATAACCAACTTTAAAATCTTCTCTAATGAGTCCAAGAAAATGTCCTTGGTATTCTATAAAAATATTGGCAAGAGGAAAAATTCAAACCAATATTTTTAGGAGCTCAGAAACATTTATTTTGGCCATTAGAATTAATCCAATAAATATTTGAATTGTATCTATATTTATTATATAATAAATATATGTTCAATAATTCTGAAAAATTGTTGCATGGCTTTGGGTAAGTCCATTTAGTTCACACAATTATTTTCATGAAGTTTAAAATTGATTTGGTGTTAAAACAAAATCAAAAACAAACTGCAAAAAATAGAAAAGAGGAAACAAATAGGAAAACAGAGAGAGAGAGTGCTCACTTGGGCAGCCCACCTGGCATGTCCACTTGGCGGCCCAGCCCACCAGGGGCACCGCTGTCTTCAACCTCTGCCTACTGGCAGAGGCGTGTCGACGCGCGCGCAATCGCCATGGCCACTTCCCTGTCTGCTTCCTCCTTTCCCGGCCCTTCTCGCGACGCCCAGGAGACGTGGACGAAGCCTCGAACTGACCCCCTTCTCCTCTGGTCACTCTCCCCCTTCTCCCCGCTCGATCTCGAGCTCGGCCGAACGAGCTCGTCACCACCAACCACTGCCACCGCGGCCACTGGACCTCTCTCGCCTTGTCGACCAGTCCAGAGGGTCTGCAGCATCGCCCTCATCACCTACGCAGAGCCAAGCTACGCCAGATGCCCTGCATCGCCAGCTACCTCGTCTTCTTCTACCTCGGGCACCCAAGATCGCCATCGACGATTGGCTCCGTCCAAACCGTCCCCGGCCGTCCCCGGCAAGCTCACAATGGAGCGCGTCACCATGCTCACGAAGCCCCCAGGAGCCTAAAGCACACACTCACTCGCTCTGACGTGCACCGTAGCACCAACCCCGCAATCACCCGAACTCCGACGCTGCCCCGAGCTCGTTTCCGGCGAGCTCCGGCCGTCCCCGCTGCCGCTACATGCAACACTGGATGCGGGTGAGCTCCAGCTCCCCGTAGATGGCCTCGGCCGCCCGTTTTGTCGCCGGAGACGCAAACCCGAGGCTCGCCGCTGCGACTGGCCTCGCCGGCGTCAAGTCACCGGTAGGTTTGACCCCCCCGCTGACCGAGTTGACCTGGGTGGGCCCTGTTTGACCCACTGGTCTATGACATGCGGGATCCGCCCAGCTAATTAATCTAGTTTAGGTTTAAATGGAATTAGTTTAACCTAGGTTAGTGCTAATTAAACTAGGTTAGTTTAGTTAGACACTGACCAGTGGACCCCACTGGTCAGGTTTGACCCGGACCAGCCCTGTTGACTTGCTGACATCACCCTGACGTCAGGCTGCCGCAGTAATTACTTTCTGGAATTTTGAAATAAATCAGAAATGATTTATTATTTTCAGAAAATACCCAAAACTTCTAAAAATCATATAAAATCAACCGTAACTCAGAATGGAATAATTTATATATGAAAAATTATCAGAAAAATTCAAGGAATCTGTTTATGGCATTTTCATGCATGTTTGAGCAATGTTTGTCCTCTGTTTTGGACAAAACAAATAAATGGCATTTTACTAATCATATATGGAGTTTGAATTTGAATCTAGTATTCAAACCAACTTCATTTAATTCATAGCTAGATGCATTAGCTCAAATCACAGCATATTGCCATATCATGATAATGCATCATATTGTTGCATTGCATTGATTGTGTTCTTTCTCAGTTCTCGGTGTTTGTCCCCTCTCAGTAGACGGGTCCCGGCGACGAGTTCGATGACACCGATGAAGAACTATACTATCTTCAGAAGTGCCAGGAAAGCAAAACCCCCTTGCTCATTCCGATACAATCCCACTCTCTCGCTCCTGCTCTCTTTTGCTGCATTAGGACAACAACGATTCATCTGTTACTTGCTGCGGTAGTTGAACCCCTTATCCTCTGCATGACCTGTCATTGCCACAGTAAATAGATGAAGCCCACTAGCATGAGTAGGAGTTGTTTGAGCCTGATGTGCCTACTCATTCATGCTTGTTTGTCATGCCTGCTATTGCATAGAGTCATGTCAGGTCTGGTTCATCAGGGATGAATCGGAGGTGTGTGAACCTGAAATATGACCCCGCTCGACTTACTGACCCCTCTCGTCCTCTGTCTAGGAGTTGCAACTAGTTTCTGGTGTTTATAGGATATGTGTTGGCGGCCGTGCGTAGCGCTGACCCTAGGGGTGGGCTATGATGCGGTAGATACACCGTGGCACGGTGTACCGGGCGCCCGTTTGGTGTCTCGGGAACCCTGCACACATCGTTTGGGGCTATGAGCGAAACTCCGGCCGGATCTCCTCGCGGATGGAACCCGAATAGGCGATAAACCTGGACTAGAGACTTGTGCGGTTAGTCAGGTCGTGGTCTACACCCACGTCGGCTTTCTCTTGAAGTCTGCCGAGCACATGTCGTGTGCAGACGCTAAGTGGTGGAAACATGTGTGACGAAGTACACCCCTGCAGGGTATAAAACTATTCGAATAGCCGCGTCCGTGGTAAAGGACTTCTGGGTTGCCTATAACAGTTCATAGACAAGTGAAAGTGGATACTCTAAAACTCGCAAGATAAGTGTGAGTGCTATGGATGGCCTTTTCGTAGGGAGACGGGAGCGGATCCATGATAGTGTATTGAATGGTGAATATGTGGACTCGTGTGCGCCACCTCAAAACAGTTGCTTGCAGTCGTAGTTCAGGGTAGCCACTGAGTCAAAGCTGGCTTACTGCAGTTAAACTCCACCACCCCCCTTATTGATACCGATGCATACGTAGCTAGTTCTGATGTAAGTCTTGCTAAGTACCTCTGTACTCACGTTTGCTTAATTTATGTTTTGCAGAGAGACTCCAGTCTCACTAGTAGCTCCGCCTGGACTTCGACGTTTAGCTTGATACCTCAGCTACGATCTTGTGCCCTCGGCAGGATCTGGTAGATAGTCAGGCTTCTCATCCTTTTTCATTTGTAGATGTCTGTACTCAGACATGTTAAGCTTCCGCACATGCTTTGATTTGTATGCTATGATTGTTGGGTCATGAGACCCATGTTTGTAATATCTCGCTCCTCAGAGCCTAATGAATAAATACTTGAGTTGTAGAGTTATGTTGTGATGCCATGTTGTATTTACACATATCGAGCATATTGTGTGTATGATTGAAATGTTTGGTATGTGTGGGATCCGACAATCTAGTTGTTTATCCTTGGCAGCCTCTCTTATGGGGAAATGTAGTCTAGTGCTTCCATGAGCCATAGTAGTCCTCTACAGCCCGGTTCACCGGAGTCCTGTTAGCCCAGCACTACTGCTCAGGACACTTAACTGGTCGGCATGTGTTTCACTTTGTTCCTGTGTCTGTCCCTTCGGGGAAATGTCACGCGGTGACATCCAGAGTCCTCCCTGGCCTTCTACAGCCCGGGTTCCCGGAGTCCTGTTAGCCCAGTGCTACAGCCCGGATTCACACGCTGCTAACCGACATGCTCGATGTGATTCATGTATGCCTGTCCCCATAGGTTAGTGCCGCTTTGGGTTCACGACTAGCCATGTCGTCCCGGATTCCCTGTCATATGGATGCTAGCGACACTATCATATACATGAGCCAAAAGGCGCAAACAGTTCCGGGCCATGGTAAGGCGACACCCGTGGGAATACCGTGCGTGAGGCCACAAAGTGATATGAAGTGTTACTGGCTAGATCGATGTGACTTGGAATCAGGGTCCTGACAGCAGGAAGGCACATATTGTATTGTTGCCATCGATGATAACAAGATGGGGTTTATATCATATTGCATGATTTTATCCCTCTACAACATGTCATCTTGCTTAAAGTGTTACTCTGTTCTTATGAACTTAATACTCTAGGTGCATGCTGGATAGCGATCGATGTGTGGAGTAATAGTAGTAGATGCAGGCAGGAGTCGGTCTACTTGTCTCAGACGTGATGCCTATATACATGATCATACCTAGATATTCTCATAACTATGCTCAATTCTGTCAATTGCTCAACAGTAATTTGTTTACCAGCCGTGAATACTTATGATCTTGAGAGATGCCACTAATTAAACCTATGGCCCCCGGGTCTATCTTCCATCATATTAATCTTCCAACACTTAGTTATTTCATTTTCCATTTATTTTACTTTGCATCTTTTATTTCTCTTTATCATAAAAATACCAAAAATATTATCTTATCATATCTATCAGATCTCACTCTCATAAGTGACCATGTAGGGATTGACAACCCCTTATCGCGTTGGTTGCAAGGATTTATTTGTTTGTGTAGGTGCGAGGGACTCGTGCGTGGCCTCCTACTGGATTGATACCTTGGTTCTCAAAAACTGAGGGAAATACTTACGCTACTTTGCTACATCACCCTTTCCTCTTCAAGGGAAGACCAACGCAAGTGCTCAAGAGGTAGCAAGAAAGATTTCTAACATCGTTGCCGGGGAGGTCTACGCAAAAGTCAACACACCAAGTACCCCTCACAAACCCTTATCTCCCGCATTACATTATTTGCCATTTGCCTCTCGATTTCCTCTCCCCCACTTCACCCTTGCCATTTTATTCGCCCTCTCTCCCCGTCCTCCCTCTCTTTCTCTATTAGACTCTTTTTGCCCGTCTCTTGTTTGCTTGTGTGTTGGATTGCTTGCTTGTCACGATGGCTCATGATAATACTAAATTGTGTGACTTACCAATACCAACAACAATGATTTTATTAGCACTCCGATTATTCCTCTTACCGATGCTGAATCTTGTGAAATTAATGCTGCCATGCTGAATCTTGTCATGAAAGATCCGTTTTCCGGCCTTCCTAGTGAAGATGCCGCTACCCATCTAAATAGCTTCGTAGATTTGTGTGATATGCAAAAGAAGAAAGATGTGGACAATGATATTGTTAAATTTAAGCTATTTCCTTTTTTCGCTTAGAGATCGTGCTAAAGCTTGGTTTTCCTCTTTGCCTAAAAATAGTATTGATTCATGGAATAAGTGCAAAGATGCTTTTATCTCTAAGTATTTTCCTCCCGCTAAGATCATATCTCTTAGAAATGATATTATGAATTTTAAGCAAGTTGATCATGAACATGTTGCACAAGCTTGGGAGAGGATGAAATTAATGATACGTAATTGCCCTATGCATGGTTTGAATTTGTGGATGATTATACAAATTTTTTATGCCAGATTGAATTTTGCTTCTAGAAATATTTTAGATTCGGCCGCGGGAGGCACTTTTATGTAAATCACTTTAGGATAAGCTACTAAACTCCTAGATAATATTACGGTTAATTATTCTCAATGGCACACTGAAAGATCTACTAATAAGAAAGTGCATGCAATAGAAGAAATTAATGTTTTGAGTGGAAAGATGGATGAACTTATGAAATTATTTGCTAATAAAAGTGTTTCTTCTGATCCTAATGATATGCCTTTGTCTACTTTCATTGAGAATAATAATGAATCTACGGATGTGAATTTTGTTGGTAGGAATAATTTTGGTAACAACGCGTATAGAGGAAACTTTAATCCTAGGCCGTATCCTAGTAATTCCTCTAATAATTTTGGTAATTCCTACAACAATTCTTATGGAAATTATAATAAGATTCCCTCTGATTTTGAAACTAATATTAAAGAATTCATTACCTTGCAAAAGAATTTCAATGCTTTGATTGAAGAAAAATTGCTTAAGATTGATGAGTTGGCTAGGAACGTTGATAGAATTTCTCTTGATGTTGATTCTTTGAAACTTAGATCTATTCCACCTAAGGATGATATCAATGAGTCTCTCAAAGCCATGATAATTTCCATTGATGAGTGCAAAGAAAGAACCGCTAGGATGCGTGCTAAGAAAGATTGCTTTATGAAAGCGTGTTCTTCTAGTTTCCATGAAAATAAAGATGAAGATCTAAAAGTTATTGATGTGTCCCCTATTAAATCTTTGTTTTGCAATATGAATCTTGATAATGATGGGAATGAATATGATCCACCTTTACCTATATGGCATTCCAAAAATTCAGAGTCTTTAGATCTTGATGCTAAAATTGTTAAAAGTGGGATTGAAGAAGTCAAAACTTTAAATATTAATGAACCCACTATTTTGGATTTCAAAGAATTTAATTATGATAATTGCTCTTTGATAGATTGTATTTCCTTGTTGCAATCCGTCCTAAATTCTCCTCATGCTTATAGTCAAAATAAAGCTTTTACTAAACATATCGTTGATGCTTTGATGCAATCTTATGAAGAAAAACTTGAGTTGGAAGTTTCTATCCCTGGAAAACTTTATGATGAGTGGGAACCTACTATTAAAATTAAAATTAAAGATCATGAATGCTATCCTTTGTGTGATTTGGGTGCTAGTGTTTCCACGATTCGAAAGACTTTGTGTGATTTTCTAGGTTTCCGTGATTTTGAAGATTGCTCTTTAAACTTGCACCTTGCGGATTCCACCATTAAGAAACCTATGGGAAGAATTAATGATGTTCTTATTGTTGCAAATAGGAATTATGTGCCTATAGATTTTATTGTTCTTGACATAGATTGCAAACCTTCATGTCCTATTATTCTTGGCAGACCTTTCCTTAGAACGATTGGTGCAATTATTGATATGAAGAAAGGGAATATTAGATTCCAATTTCCGTAAGGAAAGGCATGTAAAACTTCCCTATAAAGAAAATTAAATTACCTTATGAATCTATTATGAGAGCCACTTATGGATTGCCTTCCAAAGATGGCGATACCTACATCTATCCTTGCTTTTATGCCTAGCTAGGGGCGTTAAATGATAGCACTTGTTGGGAGGCAACCCAATTTTATTTTTATTCCTTGATTTTTGTTACTGTTTAGTAATAAATAAATTATCGAGCCTCTATTTTGGTTGTGTTTTTTGTGTTTAATTAGTGTTTATGCCAAGTAGAACCGTTAGGAAGACTTGGGGAATGTCTTTTTAATCTTGCTGTAAAAAAAGAGAAACTTTAGCGCTCACGAGAGTTGCTGCCATTTTTATTTGGAAAGTTCTATTCAGTTAATTATTTTTTAAGATGATTAATAGATAAATTCCTCACGTCCAGAAATTTATTTTATAATTGTTTGGGTTCTAGATCTTGCGTTAGCTACAGATTACTACAGACTGTTCTGTTTTTGACAGATTCTGTTTTTCATGTGTTGTTTCCTTATTTTGATGAATCTATGGATAGTAAAATAGTTTATAAACCATAGAGAAGTTGGAATACAGTAGGCTTAACACCAACATAAATAAATAATGAGTTCATTACAGTACCTTGAAGTGGTGTTTTGTTTTCTTTCGCTAATGGAGCTCACGAGATTTTCTACTTTAAGTTTTGTGTTGTGAAGTTTTCAAGTTTTGGGTGAAAGATTTGATGGATTATGGAACAAGGAGTGGCAAGAGGCTAATCTTGGGTATGCCCATGGTACTCCAAGATAATATAAGGACACCTAAAAGCCAAAGCTTGGGGATGCCCTGGAAAACATCCCCTCTTTCGTCTACTTCCATTGGTAACTTTACTTGGAGCTATATTTTTATTTACCACATGATATGTATTTTGCTTGGAGCGTCTTGTATTATTTGAGTCTTTATTTGTTAGCTTTCCACAATCATCCTTGCTGTACACACCTTTTGAGAGAGACACACACATGATTCGGAGATTGTTAGAATACTCTATGAGCTTCACTTATATCTTTTGAGTTATATAGTTTTTGCTCTAGTGCTTCACTTATATCTTTTAGAGCACGTCGGTGGATTTGTTTTTATAGAAACTATTGTTCTCTCATGCTTCACTTAAATTATTTTGAGAGTCCTACATGGTAATTTTCTTTAATTATGTTAGGCATTCAAGATTAATAAATATATTTCTTATGAGTGTGTTGAATACTATTAGAAGTTTGATACTTGATAATTGTTTTGAGATATGGAGATGGTGATATTAGAGTCATGCTAGTTGAGTAGTTGTGAATTTGAGAAATACTTGTGTTAAAGTTTGTGATTCCCGCAGCATTCACGTATGGTGAACCGTTATGTGATGAAGTCGGAGCATGATTTATTTATTGATTGTCTTCCTTATGAGTAGCGGTCGGGGACTAGCTATGGTCTTTTCCTACCAATCTATCCCCATAGGAGCATGCACGTAATACTTTGCTTTGATAACTTGTAGATTTTTGCAATAAGTATATGAGTTCTTTATGACTAAGGTTGAGTCCAGGGATCATACACACTTTTCTTCCTTCCACCATTGCTAGCCTCTCTAATACCACTCACCTTTCGCCGGTATCATACACCCACCATATACCTTCCTCAAAACAGACACCATACCTACCTATCATGGCATTTCCATAGCCATTCCGAGATGCCATGCAACTTTCCACCGTTCCGTTTACTATGACATGCTCCATCATTGTCATATTGCTTTGCATGATCATGTAGTTGACATTGTATTTGTGGCAAAGCCACCGTTCATAATTCTTTCATACATGTCAGTCTTGATTCATTGCATATCCCGGTACACCGCGGAGGCATTCACATAGAGTCATATTTTGTTCTAAGTATTGAGTTGTAATTGTTGAGTTGTAAGTAAATAAAAGTGTGATGCTCATCATCTTTAGAGCATTGTCCCAAGTGAGGAAAGGATGATGGATACTATGATTCCCCCACAAGTCGGGATGAGAGTCCAGACGAGCGAATAAAAAAACAGGCCATACAAAAAGGAGAAGGCCCAAATAAAAAAATGAGAGAAAAAGAGAGAATGGACAATGCTACTATCCTTTCACCACACTTGTGCTTCAAAGTAGCACCATGATCTTCATAATAGAGAGTCTCCTATGTTATCACTTTCATATACTAGTGGGTATTTTTCATTATAGAACTTGGCTTGTATATTCCAATGATGGGCTTCGTCAAAATGCCCTAGGTCTTTGTGAGCAAGCGAGTTGCATGCACACCCACTTAGTTCCTTTTGTTGAGCTTTCATATACTTATAGCTCTAGTGCATCCGTTGCATGGCAATCCCTACTCACTCACATTGATATCTATTGATGGGCATCTCCATAGCCCATTGATATGACTAGTTATGTGAGACTATCTTCCCCTTTTTTGTCTCCTCCACAACTACCATTCTATTCCACCTAAAGTACTATGTCCATTGCTCACGCTCATGTATTGCATGAAGATTGAAAAAGTTTGAGAACACCAAAAGTATGAAACAATTGCTTGGCTTGTCATCAGATTTGTGCATGATTCAAATACTTTGTGTGGTGAAGATAGAGCATAGCCAGACCATATGATTTTGTAAGGATAACTTTCTTTGGCCATGTTATTTTGAAGAGACATAATTGCTTAGTTAGTATACTTGAAGTATTATTATTTCTATGTCAATATTGAACTTTCGTCTTGAATCTTTCGGATCTGAACATTCATACCACAATTAAGAAGAATTACATTGAAATTATGCCAAGTAGCATTCCACATAAAAATTCTGTTTTTATCATTTACCTACTGGAGGATGAGCAGGAATTAAGCTTGGGGATGCTTGATACGTCTCCAATGTATCTATAATTTTTGATTGTTCCATGCTATATTATATTCTGTTTTGGACATTATTGGGCTTTAGTATACACTTTTATATTATTTTTGGGACTAACCTAATAACTGGAGGCCCAGTCCAGAATTGCTGTTTTTTTTGCCTATTTCAGGGTTTCACAGAAAAAGAATATCAAGCGGAGTCCAAACAAAATGAAACCTTCAGGAATGTGATTATCGGAACGAACATTATCCAGAGGACTTGGACCCTACATCAAGACATCAACCAGGAGGCCACGAGGTAGGGGGGCGCACCTACCCCATGGGCGCGCCCTCCACCCTCGTGGGCCCCCTGTTGCTCTACCGACGTACTCCTTCCTCCTATATATACCTACGTACCCCCAAACTACCAGATACGGAGCCAAAACCCTAATTCCACCACTTTAACTTTCTGTATCCATGAGATCCCATCTTGGGGCCTTTTTCGGAGCTCCGCCGTAGGGGGCATCAATCACGGACGGCTTCTACATCAACACCATAACCCCTCCAATGAAGTGTGAGTAGTTTACTGCAGACCTAAGGGTCCATAGTTATTAGCTAGATGGCTTCTTCTCTCTTTTTGGATCTCAATACAAAGTTCTCCCCCTCTGTTGTGGAGATCTATTCGATGTAATATTCTTTTGCGGTGTGTTTGTTGAGACCGATGAATTCTGGGTTTATGATCATGTTTATCTATGAACAATATTTGAATCTTCTCCAAATTATTTTATGTATGATTGGTTATCTTTGCAAGTCTCTTCGAATTATCAGTTTGGTTTGGCCTACTAGATTGATCTTTCTTGCAATGGGAGAAGTGCTTAGCTTTGGGTTCAATCTTGCGGTGTCCTTTTCTAGTGACAATAGGGGCAGCAAGGCACGTATTATATTGTTGCCATCGAGGATAAAAAGATGGGGTTTATATCATATTGCATGAGTTTATCCCTCTACATCATGTCATCTTGCTTAAAGCGTTACTATGTTCGTATGAACTTAATACTCTAGATGCATGCTGGATAGTTGTGGATGTGTGGAGTAATAGTGGTAGATGTAGGCAGGAGTCAGTCTACTTGTCTCGGACGTGATGCCTATATACATGATCATACCTAGAAATTGTCATTACTATGCTCAATTCTATTCATTGCTCAACAGTAATTTGTTTACCCACCGTGAATACTTATGCTCTTGAGAGAAGCCACTAGTGAAACCTTAGTTATTTCCTTTGCCATTTATTTTACTTTGCATCTTTTATTTCTCTTTATCATAAAAATACCAAAAATATTATCTTATCATATCAATCAGATCTCACTCTCGTAAGTGACCGTGTAGGGATTCACAACCCCTTATCGCGTTGGTTGCGAGGATTTATTTGTTTGTGTAGGTGCGAGGGACTTGTGCGTGGCCTCCTACTGGATTGATACATTGGTTCTCAAAAACTGAGGAAATACTTACGCTACTTTGCTGCATCACCCTTTCCTCTTAAAGGGAAAACCAACGCAAGTGCTCAAGAGGTAGCAGCCTTCTGCTCCAGTTCCTCCAGTCGGCTGCGCTCCGCGGCCTGCGCCTTCGTCAGCTCCCCTAGCTTAGCATCGCGGCCCTTGATGGCATCCTCCCGAGCTTTCATCTCCTCCTCCTTTGCTTCATGGTTGCGTGCTTCCTTTGCGTGCTCGTCGTGCAGCCCCTTCAGCTCACGCTCTAGCTCTCGGCAGTGGTCGCGGGCGGCCGCGGCGTCTTTCAGCGTCACCTTGCGATCGGCCGCAGTTCTGGCGGCGGCCTGCTTCTCCTTCTCGGAGGCCGACACGGCCTGGCTCAACAACGCTCGAACAACCGAGTCAGAGTGAAGCCATCCTGCGGCCAGTTCCAGGCGTTCGGCCACTAGTTGCGGGTCCACACCTAGGAGGTCTTCCCGCAGCTTGGCAATCCCCGCGAAGAGACGCTCCAAGGATACAGAGGGAGAATAAGAATGTGGGGCCAGAGAAGCAGCAGCAGGAGGAGGTGATGTCGCTACCAGAGCCTGGAAGGTCTAGGGCTCCAGAGCCATTGGGACCTCATCAGCAGAGCCGGGTGCCGGCACTTCAGGATCCAGCAGGGCCACGGGGGCTGGTTCATTCTGCTGATGCTCCTCTTGGCCTCGTGAGGGCGACTGGGCTGGGGAGATGCGGGTGCTGTCGCCCCTCTTCTCTGCTGAGGGGGGCATGGCTGCGGCATCCCCCTTCCTCCTCTTCGTTGAAGACACTGGCCAGAAAACAGCAAGTACGAGCAGGAACAAGACGAAGCTCAAAGCACTTACTGATCCACTGCGACATAGTCCACCCTCCGCTTGGTGAGCCTAAAACCTGAAAGCATCGACGCCTGAGGAGTGGGCACACGGGCTCCGGGGGCAGAAGACGGTGCAACAGAAGGATTGGAGCTAGCCCCAGGCGATACCACGTCGGAGGCAGCATCTCGAGAGACCACCGACGATCTACCCCTTGTCGGGATGAGGGGTAGCTCCCTCACCTCCTGTCGGGTGACGACCTCAGCGTCGTCTGGTAGGGCGCAGAGGATGTTGGCCTTGCTCAAGGGGGAGTTCTCCCCCATTCCCTCGGGGATCTCCTTCGTCTCCTCCTCCTCCTCTTCCTCCTCGCAGGACTCGTCAGAAGACACCTCCACTGGCTTCGGCGTTGCGGAGGCCCCAACGAGCGCCGGCGGTACCAGCCCGTGCGCGTCAAAGGTTGGCCTGGAGGCAACGAATTGCTCCTAGTCCTGGCGATGGAACAAAGGAAGAAAGGCGCTCGGCGGGTACTCTTGGTTGTCCCCAAACAAGAGGCACAGAACTGTAGTCAGCTCGTCATCAAGGAGGGCCACCGGGCTCAGCCGAACCTTGTCCTCTTCATCTCCAAGCTTCCACAAAGGGCGTGTGCATGCCTGGAGTGGAGCAACGCGCAGCGTCAAGAATTCCCTCAGGAGCATGACCCCGGACACCTTGGCTGCCTTCACATTGCTCGGCTTCAAATCGGTCTTCATCTGCTCCAACACCGACGACCCCCACTCGTTGGTGAGCTCTACACGAGACCACCCCTTGTCACACTAGGGCGCCTCCGTTGGCAGTTCCAAGCGTGGATGGGCACACTTGGCACTCATCATGACCCATTTGGCACTGATGTTGTCAACCCTCTTCCCGGTGTTCGATATCGAGTTGGCCTGGCCGGCCATGATGACGTTGGCACACCCGGAGATATGGCCATCGGTGACACAGAGGAAGAAGAAGTGGCGCAGCAGTGCCACGGACGGCATCACGCCGAGGTACGCCTCGCAATAGTAGGCGAAGATAGACAATAGAAGAACGGAGTTGGGATGGAGATGCAGCGCCTGCAACCCGAAATGGTCGAGGACCTCGAAAAAGAAATCAGAAAAGGGGGGAACCAACCCGGCAGCGATGCTGCTCGTGAAGAAAGGGAAGAAGGTGCTTCCCTCAGGCTCCGGCTCGTCGGAGGCAAGCCAGAGCTCCTTCTTCCCCGTCTTGTTGCTCGCCCCCGCCGTCAGCAAGCGCGTGGCGGCAAGGTTCTTCTCCGTGACGTTGGGCGCGTCGAGGGCTGGCTCGAACCAGGCCGGCACCGAGGAGGACTTGACCTTGCGCGGCGCCATTGGTCGCTGATGCGGAGCGAAGTAGAAGCGGATCTGGAAGTTCCGGCAGCAAGAAGCGAGAAAGGGGATCTGGAGCAAGGCGAGGAAGAAGCAATGAAGGCAAGCCCTGTCCGTGCAAGCCTTTTTGTCAAGTCGGGCAGTTGCCGAGGCAGCGTGGGGAAGCAGAGACACCCACGTCCAATCAACCACCATGCGTCAATCGAGGCCGTATGCTTTTGGGGCCCGCGGCACTCTGGGCTTCATCCTTTGGCTTCGCCTCGAAACCAAGCCTGAGCGCGCCTTGGGCCCGGGGGCTACTGTCGGCGTTCTGGGAACGGGGGTCCCCAGACTTGCCTGCCTGCGGCCCGCGGCGTGGCTGGGCTGGCAGGTCTGTACGACCCATATTCATCAATAATGCATTCAAGACCCTCACATGGGGCCAAGCCTCGCGAGGCGGATGACGCATGGGGCGGAGAAATCAAGGCAAGGCAAACGTCGCAAGGTCCTCGTGACATGAGCCATGACGATCGAGACCAGGCGGGTGCCAGCGCGCGCAGTGTCCTTGTTTCCTCTTTAGTGCCAAGGTGGCAAGCGCTGGCGCAGAGTACCGAGGCATCAAGGAAAGGTTTCCATATTGGTGCAATGAGACCAAGACTAGAAGGACGGCAGGACGGAGGTCACCATGGAGCCCAAGACGGCGTCATCACCAGAACCTTTGGCAGGCGAAGACTACCTTTTGTCAGGATAACTTGTACTAGCTGTCCCCTTTCGAGTTGGCCGTTGTTGCCTCCCTTCCCGCTCAATATTTGGGAGAGGACCAGGGACTATATAAGTAGAACTAGCCACCACAGTGGAGGGGACGAACAATAGGGACAAATGGAGAAAAGAGAGGATTGGCCTCATCACAAGTCGAGGGTGGATCCAAGATCATCTCACCCACACAAGTTCACCAAGCACAAGAACACCTCAACCTCAGGAGGTTGTTCTTCCCCTTGTACTGTTCATCATGAGCCCAAGAGGCAATTCACCACCACCACACTGGAGTAGGGTATTACACCACAACGGTGGCCCGAACCAGTATAAATCTTGTGTCTTTCTGTGTTGTGAGTTCGTTGAGTTCATCTGCAAGATCTTAGAGAGATAGGGCGTGGATCAATAGGGAGAAAACCTTCGCGCGCACCCCACTGTTCAAACCTCAAGGGTTTGCCGGAACCCGTGATTCGACAGTCTTCTCCACAACCACCATATTCTATTCAAACTATAGTGCTATATCCATGGCTCACGCTCATGTATTGCGTGAAAGTTCAAAAAAATTGAGAATACTAAATTGTGAAACAATTGCTTGACTGAAATCAGGGTAGTGCAAGATAAAATAATTTGTGTGATGAAGATGGAGCATAACCAGACTATATGATTTTGTAGGGATAACTTTCCTTGGCCATGTTATTTTGAGAAGACACAATTGCTTTTTATTATGCTTGAAGTATTATTGTTTTTATGTCAATATTAAACTTTTCTTTTTAATCTTATGGATCTGAATATTCATGCCACAATAAATAAATATACATGGATAAATATGTTAGGTAGCATTCCACATCAAAAATTCTGCTTTATCATTTACCTACTCGAGGAAGAGCAGGAATTAAGCTTGGGGATGCTTGATACGTCTCCAACGTATCTATAATTTTTGATTGTTCCATGCTATTTTATTATGTGTTTTGGATGTTATATATGCATTAATATGCTGTTTTATATTATTTTTGGGACTAACTTAATAACCCAGAGCCCAGTGCCAGTTTCTGTTTTTTCCTTGTTTTTGAGTTTTATAGAAAAGGAATATCAAATGGAGTCCAAACGGAATAAAACTTTCATGATGATTTTTCTTGGACTAGAAGACACACGTAGGACTTGGAGATGAAGTCAAAGGAGTTTCAAGGAGGCCACAAGCCTCAAGGGCACGCCCCAGGGGGCCCCTGAGGGCTTGTGGGCTCCTCGGAACTCCTCCAACCCTAATTCTTGGCCTATAAATTCAGAAACATTCCCAAACGACCAGAAGCGTCCAAAAAATACTTTTCCACCACCGTAACCTTCTGTACCCGTGAGATCCCATCTAGATACCTTTTCCGACACCCCGTCAGAGGGGGATTCGATCATGGAGGGCTTCTAAATCAACTCTATTGCACTTCCAATGAAGCGTGAGTAGTTTACTAGAGACCTACGGGTCCATAGCTAGTAGCTAGATGGCTTCTTCTCTCTCTTTGATCCTCAATACCATGTTCTCCTCGATCTTCTTGGAGATCTATCCGATGTAATATTCTTTTGCGGTGTGTTTGTCGAGATCCGATGAATTGTGGATTTATGATCAGTTTATCTATGAATATTATTTGAGTCTTCTCTGAATTCTTATATGCATGATTTGATATGTTTGTATTTCTCTTCGAATTATCGGTTTGGTTTGGCCAACTAGATTGGTTTTTCTTGCAATGGGAGAGGTGCTTAGTTTTGTGTTGAATCCTGCAGTGATCTCACCCAGTGACAAAGTAGTGTAGTGAGACACGTATTGTATTGTAGCCATCAAGGGTAAAAAGATGGGGTTTTCATCATATTGCTTGAGTTTATCCCTCTACATCATGTCATCTTACTTAACGCGTTACTCCGTTCTTATGAACTTAATACCCCTAGATGCATGATGGATAACAGTCGATGTGTGGAGTAATAGTAGTAGATGCAAGCAGGAGTCGGTCTATATGACACGGACGTGATGCCTATATTCATAATCATTGCCTTGGATATCGTCATAACTTTATGCTTTTCTATCAATTGCTCGACAGTAATTTGTTCACCCACCGTATTATTTTCCTTCAAAAGAGAAGCCTCTAGTGAATCCTATGGGCTCCGGGTCTATTTTCCATCATATTTTCAGATATATAAACCAAAAAACCCAAAAATACCTCGCTGCAATTTATTTAATTTTATTTTGTTTTATGTTTCAGTAATCTTTTATATCTACGTCTATCAGATCTCACCTTTGCAAGTGACCGTGAAGGGATTGACAACCCCTTTATTGCGTTGGGTGCAAGTGTTTGATTGTTTGTGCATGTACATAGATTGGAGACTTGCGTGTATCTCCTACTGGATTGATACCTTGGTTCTGAAAACTAAGGGAAATACTTATCTCTACTTTATAGAATCACCCTTTCCTCTTCAAGGGAAAAAGCAACGCAAGCTCGAGAAGTACTAATGTGACTAAAGAGTTGGCCATGGGATCTTGTATTACGGAACGAGCAAAGATACTTGTCGGTAATGAGATTGAACTAGGTATGGAGATATCGACGACAAAATCTCGGGCAAGTAACCTACTTATGGACAAAGGGAACTGCATACTAGATTAGTTGAATCCTTGGCATCGAGGTTCGACCGATAAAGATCTTCATAGAATATGTAGGAACCAATTTGGATATCCAGGTCCTGTTATTGGTTATTGACCGTAGAAGTGTCTCGGTCATGTCTGGACAGATCTCGAACCCGCAGGGTCTACTCAGTTAATGTTTGGTGACGATATAAGTATAGTTGAGTTGTTATGGTGGTGACCGAAGATTGTTCGGAGTCCCGGATGAGATCTCGGACCTTACGAGGAACTCCGGAGTGGTCCGAAGGTGAAGATTGATATATATATATATATATATATATATAGGATGAAGGGTATCGGAGTCCCAAAGAGTTCCGGGGTGTACCGGGTTATCGTAGGAGAACCGAAAAGGGTTTGGGGGGAGGGGCGACAAGTGTTGTGGGGCCTCGTGGCCAAAGGGAAGGGGAACACTAGCCCACAAGAGGCTGGCCACACCCCCTCTCCCCATCCCACTCGGCCAAGGGTGGGGGAGCCCACCTAGGGCCGACGCCCCACCTGGCTTGGGGGGCAAGTCACCCTAGGATTTCCCTAGGGGCACCCCCATATGGTGGCCGCCGCCCCCTAGGGGAAACCCTAGGGCACCTCCCCCTCCTCCCTTCCACTATATATAGAGGTGAAGAGGGAGGGCAGCCGCACCCCTCATTGCCACGACACTGCCTTTCCTCTCCCTCGTAGTCCTCCTTATCCGCGAGGCTTCGCGAAGCCCTTCTTAGATTTCTCTACCACCACCGCCGCCATGCCTTCGTGCTGCCGGAGGACTCGGGCTACTACTTCACCATCGATCGCTGGATCGAGGAGGT
The DNA here is from genome assembly GCF_003073215.2 of Triticum urartu. Lineage (NCBI taxonomy): Eukaryota > Viridiplantae > Streptophyta > Magnoliopsida > Poales > Poaceae > Triticum > Triticum urartu. Next base: position 480,221,043 of record NC_053023.1, read on the forward strand.
GAAGGCATCATCAAGCCGTACGTGTGTTGAACGCGGAGGTGCCGTCCGTTCGGCACTTCATCGGGAGTTCGTGGACGGATCATGCGCGAAGACGTTCGACTACATCAACCTGTTTCTTAACGCTTCCGCTTAGCGATCTACAAGGGTATGTGGATGTAATCTCTCCTCTCGTAGATGTTCATCTCCTAGATTGATCTTGGTGAGCGTAGGAAATTTTTGTTTCCCGGGCAATGTTCGCCAACAGTGGCATCATGAGCTAGGTCTATACGTCGATGACATCACGAGTAGAACACAAAGGAGTTTGTGGGCGTTGATATTCAGATTGCTTCCTACCTTGGTCTTTTCTTGATTCAGCGATATTGTGGGATGAAGCGCCCCGGACCAACTTTACATGTCCACGTACATGAGACCGCTTCCATTGACTGACATGCAACTTATTGCATAAAGATGGCTGGCGGGTGTCTGTCTCTCCCATCTTAGTTGAATCGGATTCGATAAAGGCGGTCCTTGTAGAAGGTTAAATAGCAACTTGCATATCACCATTGTGGCTTTGTGTAGGTAAGAATCATTTTTACTGGTTACCCATAGCAGCCACGTAAAACATGCAACAACAAACTAGAGGACGTCTAACTTGTTTTTGCAGGGTATGTTGTGATATGATATGGCCAAAGACATGATGCGATACATTTGATGTATAAGATGATCATGTTTTGTATAGTTCATCACGACTTGCATGTTGATGAATACGGAAACCGGCAGGAGCCATAGGGTTGTTTTTAATTATTGTATGACCCGCGTGTCAATCATTATGCGCTATGTAATGCTTTAATTTATCACTAAACGATAGCAATAGTAGTAGAAGCATGGTTGGCGTAACAACCCTAATGGTGACACGATGATGGAGATCATGATGATGGAGATCATGGTGTCATGCCAGCGGCGATGGAGATCATGTCGGTGCTTTGGAGATGGAGATCAAAAGCACAAGATGATGGCCATATCATTAGACTTATGATTTGCATGTGAAGTTAACCCTTTTATGCATCTTATTTTGCTTAGGACGATGGTAGCATTATAAGGTGATCCCTAACTCAAATTTCAAGATAAAATTGTGTTCTCCCCAAGTGTGCACCATTGCGAAAGTTCGTTGTTTCGAAGGACCACGTGCTGATCGGGTGTGATAGACTCTACGTTCGCATACAACAGGTGCAAGCCAATTTTGCACATGAAGAACACTTGGGTTAAACTTGACAAGCCTAGCATGTACAAACTTGGCCTCGGAACACAAGACACCGAAATTTCGAACATGAGTCATATAGTAGATATGATCAACATGGAGATGTTCGCCATTGAAATCACATCATGCCACGTGATGATCGGACTTGGGTTGGTGAATCTGGATCATGTTACACTCGGACAACCGGAGGGATGTTGATTTGAGTGGGAGTTCTTAGGTAATATGATTAATTGAACTATTTATCATGAACAATAGTCTAAACTATCTTTGAAAATTATGTTGTAGATCAATGGCTCGCACAATAGCTCCACTGAATTTCAATGCGTTCCTAGAGAAAGCTAAGCTGAAACATGATGGAAGAAACTTTGTAGACTGGGCCCATAATCTGAGGATTATCCTCACGGCTGGCCAAAAGTCTTATGTCCTTGATGCACCACTTGGTGCGCCACCCCCTCCAGCGACTGTGGACGTTGTCAACACCTGGCAGTCATGTGTTGATGACTACTCAGTACTTCAGTGCGCCATGTTGTATGGCTTAGAACCGAGACTTCAAAGGTGTTTTGAACGTCATGGAGCATATGAGATGTTCTAGAAGATGAATTTTATTTTTGAGAAGAATGCCCGGATCGAGAGGTATGAGACCTCTGATACGCCCATTTCGCATCATGCTTTTATATCAATATTTATTGTATTATGGGCTATTATTACACATTATGTCACAATACTTATGCCTTTTCTCTCTTATTTTACAAGGTTTACATGAAGAGGGAGAATGCCGGCAGCTGGAATTCCGGGCTGGAAAAGGACCAAATATTAGATACCTATTCTACACAACTCGAAAAGTCCTGGAACTCCACAAAAGTCAGTTTTGGAATATATTAAAAATATTGGGCGAAGAAAGCACCAGAGGGGAGCCAACCACCGTCCACGAGGGTGGGGGCGCGCCTCCTGCCTCGTGGGCCACCTGGCAGGCCCCCGATGCCCATCTTCTGGTATAAGGTGTCTTTTTCCCTGAAAAAATCAGAAGAAAGCTCTCGGGACGAAGCGCCGCCGTCTAGATGTGGAAGCTTGGCGGAACCAATCTAGGGCTCCGGCGGAGCTGTTCTGCCAGGGAAACATCCCTTCGGGAGGGGGAAATCGCCACCATCGTCATCACCATCGATCCTCTCACCGGGAGGGGGTCAATCTCCATCAACATCTTCACCAGCACCATCTCCTCTCAAACCCTAGTTCATCTCTTGTATCCGATCTTTTTCTCAAAACCTCAGATAAGTACCTATGGGTTGCTAGTAGTGTTGATTACTCCTTGTAGTTGATGCTAGTTGGTTTATTCAGTGGAAGATTATATGTTCAGATACTTTATGCATATTAATACCCCTCTGATTATGAACATGAATATGATTTGTGAGTAGTTACATTTGTTCCCGAGGACATGGGAGAAGTCTTGTGAATTTGGTATTCATTCGATATTTTGATGAGATGTATGTTGTCTTTCCTCTAGTGGTGTTATGTGAATGTCGACTACATGACACTTCACCATTGTTTGGGCCTCCGGGGAAGGCATTGGTAAGTAATAAGTAGATGATGGGTTGCTAGAGTGACAGAAACTTAAACCCTAGTTTATGCGTTGCTTCGTTAGGGGCTGATTTGGATCCATATGTTTCATGCTATGGTGAGGTTTACCTTAATTCTTCTTTTGTAGTTGCGGATGCTTGCGAGAGGGGTTAATCATAAGTGGGATGCTTGTCCAAGTAAGGGCAGTACCCAAGCACCGGTCCACCCACACATCAAATTATCAAAGTAACGAACGCGAATCATATGAGCATGATGAAAACTATCTTGACGATAATTCCCATGTGTCCTCAGGAGCGCTTTCCTTTATATAAGAGTTTGTCCATGCTTGTCCTTTGCTACAAAAATGATTGGGCCACATTTCTGCACCTTGTTTACTTTTGTTACTTGTTACCCGTTACAAATTACCTTATCACAAAACTATCTGTTACCGATAATTTCAGTGCTTGCAGAGAATTCCTTACTGAAAACTGCTTGTCATTTCCTTCTGCTCCTCGTTGGGTTCGACACTCTTACTTACCGAAAGGACTACGATAGATACCCTATACTTGTGGGTCATCAAGACTCTTTTCTGGCACCGTTTCCGGGGAGTGAAGCGCCTTTGGTAAGGAAAAATTTATATATTGTGCTGAAATTTACTGTCACTTGTTACTATGGAAAACAATCCTTTGAGGGGCTTGTTCAGGGTATCTTGACTCCGACCAGTAGAGCAAAGAGTTGCTCCTCAACCTACTGAACCTACTAAAAATGTTTACTTTGAAATTCCTTCGGGTATGATAGATAAACTGCTAGCTAATCCTTTTACAGGGGATGGAATATTACATACCGATATGAACCTAATCTATGTGGATGAAGTTTGTGGATTATTTATGCTTGCAAGTATGCCCGAGGATGTTATCAACAAGAAGGTCTTCCCTTTATCTTTGAAGGGAAAGGAATTGACATGGTTTTGGCTATGTGATGATATTGGATTGTGGAACTACAACCGATTGAAATTGGAATTTCATTAGAAGTTTTATCCTATGCGTCTGGTTCATCATGATCGTAATTATATATATAATTTTTGGCCTCGCGAAGGAGAAAGTACTGCTTAAGCTTGGGGGAGGCTTAAGTCAATGTTATATTCATGCCCCAATCATGAGCTCTCAAGAAAAAATATTATTCAAAATTTTTATGCTCGGCTTTCTCTCAATAATCGCTCCATGCTTGATACTTCTTGTACTGGTTCTTTTATGATGAAGACTATTGAATTCAAATGGGATTTATTGGAAATAATTAAGCACAACTCTGAAAATTGGGAGCTTGACAAAGGTATGGAGTCAGGTATAACACCTAAGTTTGATTGTGTTAAATCTTTTATGGATACCGATGCTTTTCGTGAATTTAGCACTAAATATGGACTTGACTCTGAGATAGTAACTTCTTTCTGTGAATCATTTGCTACTCATGTTGACCTCCCTAAGGATAAGTGGTTTAAGTATCATCCTCCCATTGAAGTAAAAGTAGTTGAACCTATTAAAGTTGAAGAAAAGACTATCACTTATAATATTGATCCTATTGTTCCTACCGCTTATATTGAGAAACCACCTTTCCCTGTTAGAATAAAGGATCATGCTAAAGCTTCAACTGTGGTTCGTAAGAGTAATACTAGAACACCTACACCCCCTGAGCAAATTAAAGTTGAACCTAGTATTGCTATGGCTAAATATCTCTTGGTCGATAATATTGATGGGCATGTTATTTACTTCTTTGATGAAGCTGCTAGAATTGCTAGACCTGATACTAAAGATAAACATAGACTTTTTGTTGGCATGCCTGTTGTTTCTGTTAAAATAGGAGATCACTGTTATCATGGCTTATGTGATATGGGTGCTAGTGCGAGTGCAATACTTCATACCTTATATAAAGAAATTATGCATGATATTCCACCTACTAAGATAGAAGATATTGATGTTACTTTTAAGCTTGCCAATAGAGATACTATTTCACCAGTTGGGATTGTTAGAGATGTTGAAGTCTTGTGTGGGAAAGTTAAATATCCTACTGATTTTCTTGTTCTTGGTTCCCCACAAGATGACTTTTTCCCATTATATTTGGTAGACCCTTCTTGAATACTGTTAATGCTAAGATAGACTGCAAAAGGATATTGTTTCTGTTGGTTTAGGGGATATGTCTCATGATTTTAATTTTGCTAAATTTCATAGACAACCCCATGATAAATAATTGCCTAGTAAAGATTGAATTATTGGTCTTGCTTCTAATGCCGTGCCTCCTAGTGATCCTTTAGAACAATATTTGCTAGGCCATGAAAATGACATGTTTATGAATGAAAGAAAGGAAATAGATAAAGTATTCTTTAAACATGGACCTATTTTGAAACACAACTTGCCTGTTGAAATTCTAGGGGATCCTCCTCCACCCAAGGGTGATCCCGTGTTTGAGCTTAAAGCATTACCTGATACTCTTAAATATGCTTATCTTGATGAAAAGAAGAAATATCCTATTACTATTAGTGCTAACCTTTCAGAGCAGGAAGAAGAGAAATTATTGAAAACTCTGAAGAAGCACCATGCTGCTATTGGATATACTCTTGATGATCTTAAGGGCATTAGTCCCACTCTACGCCAGCACAAAATAAAATTGGAGAAAGACGCTAAACCGGTTGTTGAACACCAACGACGGTTAAATTCTTTGATGAAAAAAGTGGTAAGAAATGAAATACTAAAGCTTCTGGAGGCAGGTATGATTTACCCTGTTGCCGATAGTCAGTGGGTACGTCCTGTCCATTGTGTCCCTAAGAAGGGAGGTATTACTGTTGTTCATAATGATAAAGTTGAATTGATCCCACAAAGAATTGTTATAGGTTATAGAATGGTAATTGATTTCCGGAAATTTAATAAAGCTACTAGAAAGGATCATTACCCTTTACCTTTTATTGATCAAATGCTAGAAAGATTATCCAAACATACACACTTTTGCTTTCTAGACGGTTATTCTGGTTTCTCTCAAATACTTGTGTCAAAAGAGGATCAGGAAAAGACCAGTTTTACTTGCCCTTTCGGTACATTTTCTTATAGACGTATGCCTTTTGGTTTAAGTAATGCACCTGCTACCTTTCAAAGATGTATGACTGCTATATTCTCTAACTTTTGTGAAAAGATTGTTGAGGTTTTCATGGATGATTTCTTTGTGTATGGAACTTCTTTTGATGATTGCTTAAGCAACCTTGATCGAGTTTTGCAGAGATGTGAAGAAACTAATCTTGTCTTGAATTGGGATAAGTGCCACTTTATGGTTAATGAAGGTATTGTCTTGGGGCATAAAGTTTCTGAAAGAGCTATTGAAGTTGATAAAGCTAAAGTTGATGCTATTGAAAAGATGCCGTGTCCTAAGGATATTAAAGGTATAAGAAGTTTCCTTGGTCATGCCGATTTTTATAGGCATTAAAGACTTCTCAAAAATTTCTAGGCCTCTGACTAATCTCTTACAGAAAGATGTTCCTTTTGTCTTTGATGATGATTGTGTAGAAGCATTTGAAATACTTAAGAAAGCCTTGATTTCCGCACCTATTGTTCAGCCTCATGATTGGAATTTATCCTTTGAAATTATGTGTGATTCTAGTGATTATGATGTAGGTGCTGTTCTAGGACAAAGAGTTGATAAGAAATTAAATGTTATCCAATATGCTAGTAAAACTCTAGACAATTCCCAGAGAAATTATGCTACTACTGAAAAAGAATTTTTAGCAGTTGTATTTGCTTGTGATAAGTTCAGACCTTATATTGTTGATTCTAAAGTTACTGTTCACACCAATCATGCTGCTATTGAATATCTTATGGAAAAGAAAGATGCTAAACCTAGACTTAGTAGATGGGTTCTCTTGCTACAAGAATTTGATTTGCATATTATTGATAGAAAAGGAGCTGAGAACCCCGTTGCAGACAACTTGTCTAGGCTAGAGAATGTTCTTGATGACTCACTACCTATAGATGATAGCTTTCTTGATGAACAATTAGCTGTCATAAATGCTTCTCATACTGCTCCATGGTATGCTGATTATGCTAATTACATTGTTGCTAAATTTATACCACCTAGTTTCACATACCAGCAAAAGAAAAAGTTTTTCTATGATTTAAGACATTACATCTGGGATGACCCACACCTTTATAAAGAAGGAGTAGATGGTGTTATTAGACGTTGTGTACCTGAGCATGAACAGGAACATATCCTATGCAAGTGTCACTCCGAGGCCTATAGAGGACACCATGCTGGAGATAGAACTGCACATAAGGTATTGCGATCCATTTTGTTGGCCTACTCTCTTCAAAGAAGCCCGTAAGTTTGTCTTGTATTGTGATGAATGTCAAAGAATTGGTAATATTAGTAGACGTCAAGAAATGCCTATGAATTATTCACTCGTTATTGAACCATTTGATGTTTGGGGATTTGATTATATGGGACCGTTTCCTTCCTCTAATGGGTATACACATATTTTTGTTGTTGTTGATTACTTTACTAAGTGGGTAGAAGATATTCCAACTAGTAGTGCTGATCATAACTCTTCTATTAAGATGCTTAAAGAAGTTATTTTTCCAAGGTTGGAATCCCTATATACTTAATGACTAATGGTGGTTCACATTTTATTCATGGTGCCTTTCATAAAATGCTTGCTAAGTACGATGTTAATCATAGAATTGCATCTCCATACCACCCACAATCTAGTGGTCAAGTAGAACTGAGTAATAGAGAGCTTAAATTAATTTTGCAAAAAACTGTTAATAGGTCTAGAACGAATTGCTCTAAGAAACTTGATGATGCATTATGGTCCTATAGAACTGCATATTAAAATCCTAGGGGTATGTCTCCGTATAAAATGGTTTATGGAAAAGCATGTCACTTACCTCTCGATCTAGAACATAAGGCATATTGGGCCATTAAAGAGCTCAATTATGATTTCAAACTTGCTGGTGAGAAGAGACTATTTGACATTAGCTTACTTGATGAGTGGAGAACCCATGCCAATGAGAATGCCAAACTATTTAAAGAAAAAGTTAAAAGATGGCATGACAAAAGGATACAAAAACGTGAGTTTGGTGTAGGTGATTATGTTCTATTATACAACTCCCGTTTAAGATTTTTTGAAGGAAAACTCCTCTCTAAATGGGAAGGTCCTTACATTATCGAGGAAGTCTATCATTCCGGTGCCATAAAAATCAACAACTTCGAAGGCACAAATCCGAGGGTGGTGAATGGTCAAAGAATCAAACATTATATCTCAGGTAATCCCATAAATGTTGAAATCAATGTTATTAACACCGTAACCCCGGAGGAGTACATAAGGGACACTTTCCAGAATGTTTCAGAGTCCAAAAAGGAATAGGTATGTGGTACGGTAAGTAAACCGACTCCAAAACAGTTATAATAGTAATTTTTCTCCGTTTTCGAATATTTAAGAAAATAGGAAAATAAGAAGCAGTCCGAAAAGGACATGAGGCGTCCACGAGTGTGGAGGGCACGCCCCCTACCTCGTGGGCACCTCGTGTGCCCTCAGGACTCCGTTTTCTTGCACGATACTTCTTTTGGTTGGTAAAAAATCATTATATAATCTCCCGAAGGTTTTGACCACCATACCACGACAAAATCCTTTGTTTTTGTTTTGAGTTGTTTTTGCCGCAGATTAGATCAAGATGTCTTCTCAAGAGTGGGCCGGGGAGAACCGGGTATCTCACCCGACACCATGGCCAAAAGCAAACAGCGACGCCGATCACTTTGGGCCATCAACTGAGGAAGAGATGGAGGCCAACTTGAAAAGGATAGATGCCATGGAGGAAGATCAAGAAGTTACCTCTCGTCTCTAGGACAGATTTACGATGGAGGAACTTCAGAGCTCAGCAATTCCAAACTCGGTCATTCCTCCCAATGTTAGATTTCTTTCTTATGAAAATATGAAAAAGAGTGTTACTTGTTCTCCCGCAGCTATGCAATATCCATGTGTGCAAGGAGCTCTAGCCATCACGGGTAAGCTCCGCAGGGAAATAATGGATCTCAAGCAGCAAGTCAATAAGCTCGAGGAAGAGAATCATATCCTAAGGGGTATCATCACCTAGAATATCACATCACCATTTCCGAAGAAGGAGACATAAATACATGGGTATGGGCACTCCCCTTGGAAACTGCCAATCTTGGGGGAGTGCCCTGGTATCGTATCACCATCACACTTCTATCTTTACCGTTTTTCTTAGTTTGATCCTTTTGGTTATATCTTGATCTAGTAGAATAAAGTTTAGTATGATCTAGCTTTGAGTTTTGTGTTGATCCTTATCTATGTAATCAAGTCTGTGAGCTATATATAATAAAGATTAGTTCTGAGTCAAGGGCTTGGTTATCTTGTTATGATCTTAAGGGAATATAGAAAGAAAAAAAGGGAAGGAGAGAAAGAATAAAAGAAATAACGAGATCATATTGATCTTATGGAGAGTAATGACTTCACATATAAAGAGTATGATGAATAAAAGTTGTTGAGAGTTCACAAACATAGTTTTGGTCATCGTTACAATTAATAGGAAGTGATAAAGAAAGAGAGGTTTTCACATAAATATAGTATCTTGGACATCCTTTATGATTGTGAGCACTCATTAAAATATGATATGCTAAAAAGTCGATGTTGGACAAGGAAGACAACGTAATGGGTTATGTTTTCTTATATCTGAAATAAATTATATTGTCATGGATCATCCAACATGTTGAGCTTGCCTTTTCCCTGTCATGCTAGCCAAATTCTTTGCACCAGGTAGAAATACTACTTGTGCTTCCAAATATCCTTAAACTCAGTTTTGCCATGAGAGTCCACCATATCTACCTATGGATTGAGTAAAATCCTTCAAGTAAGTTGTCATCGGTGCATGCAATAAAAAGTGCTCTCTAAATATGTATGATCTATTAGTGCGAAGAAAATAAGCTTTATACAATCTTTTGATAGGGAAGAAATAAAGGCAATGTACTGCATAATAAAGGTCTTTATCACAAGCGGCAATAAAAAGTGACGTTCTTTTGCATTAAGATTTTGTGCATGCAACCATAAAAGCACATGACAACCTCTGCTTCCCTCTACGAAGGGCCTATCTTTTATTTTTGTCCTATACCTTATACAAGAGTCATGGTGATCTTCACCTTTCCTTTTTACATTTTATCCTTTGGCAAGCACTATGTGTTGGAAAGATCCTGATATATATAGCTAATTGGATGTGGGTTTTCATAAACTATTATTGTTGACATTACCCTTGAGGTAAAAGGTTGGGAGGCAAAACAATAGGCCCCTATCTTTTTCTGTGTTCGATTAAAATTTCATACCCATAAGTATTGCGTGAGTGTTAGCAATTGTGAAATACTAAATGATAGTTGAATATGTGGACTTGCTGAAAAGCTCTTATATTGACTCTTTCCGATGTTATGATAAATTGCAATTGCTTCAGTGACTGAGATTATAGTTTGCTAGCTTTCAATGAAGTTTTTGATTCATACTTTACATTGTGAATAGATTGTTACTTTAGCATAAGAAATCATATGACAATATATATATATGTTGTCGTTCTAAGAATGATCATGATGCCCTCATGTTCGTATTTTATTTCATCGACACCTCTATCTCTAAACATGTGGACATATTTTTCGATATCGGCATCCACTTGAGGACAAGTGAGGTCTAAGCTTGGGGGATTTGATACGTCCATTTTGCATCATGCTTTTATATCGATATTTATTGTATTATGGGCTGTCATTACACATTATGTCACAATACTTATGCCTTTTCTCTCTTATTTTACAAGGTTTACATGAAGAGGGAGAATGCCGGCAGCTGGAATTGTAGGCTGGAAAAGGAGAAAATATTAGAGACCTATCTACACAACTCCAAAAGTCCTGAAATTCCATGAAAGTCAGGTTTGGAATATATTAAAAATATTGGGCGAAGAAAGCACTAGAGAGGAGCCAGCCACCGTCCACGAGGGCGGGGGCGCGCCCTACCCCCTGGGCGCGCCCCCCTGCCTCGTGGGCCACCTGGCAGGCTCCCGATGCCCATCTTCTAGTATAAGGTGTCTTTTTCCCTGAAAAAATGAGAAGAAAGCTTTCAGGATGAAGCACCGCCGTCTCGAGGCGGAACCTTGGCGGAACCAATTAGGGCTCCGACGGAGCTGTTCTGCCGGGGAAACATCCCTCCGGGAGGGGGAAATCGTCACCATCGTCATCACCATCGATCCTCTCATCGGGAGGGGGCCAATCTCCATCAACATCTTCACCAACACCATCTCCTTTCAAACCCTAGTTCATCTCTTGTATCCGATCTTTGTCTCAAAACCTCAGATTGGTACCTGTGGGTTGCTAGTAGTGTTGATTACTCCTTGTAGTTGATGCTAGTTGGTTTATTTGGTGAAAGATTATATGTTGAGAACTTTTATGCATATTAAGACCCCTCTGATTATGAAAATGAATATTATTTGTGAGTAGTTACGTTTGTTCCCGAGGACATGGGAGAAGTCTTGCTATAAGTAGTCATGTGAATTTGGTATTCGTTTGATATTTTGATGAGATGTATGTTGTCTTTCCTCTAGTGGTGTTATGTGAACGTCGACTACATGAAACTTCACCATTGTTTGGTCCTAGGGGAAGGCATTGGGAAGTAATAAGTAGATGATGGGTTGCTAGAGTGACAGAAGCTTCAACCCTAGTTTATGCGTTGCTTCATTAGGGGCTGATTTGGATCCATATGTTTCGTGCTATGGTTAGGTTTACCTTAATTCTTCTTTCGTAGTTGCGGATGCTTGCGAGAGGGGTTAATCATAAGTGGGATGATTGTCCAAGGAAGGGAAGTACCCAAGCACCGCTCCACCCACATATCAAATTATCAAAGTAACGAACGCGAATCATATGAGCATGATGAAAACTAGCTTGACGATAATTCCCATGTGTCCTAGGGAGCGCTTTCCTTTATATAAGAGTTTGTCCAGGATTGTCCTTTGCTACAAAAAGGATTGGGCCACCTTGATCCACCTTGTTTACTTTTGTTACTTGTTACCCGTTATGAATTAACTTATCACAAAACTATCTGTTACCGATAATTTTAGTGGTTGCAGAGAATACCTTACTGAAAACTGCTTGTCATTTTCTTCTTCTCCTCGTTGGGTTCGACACTCTTACTTATTGAAAGGACTATGATAGATCCCCTATACTTGTGGGTCATCAACCTTTGATAAGTTCTATGCCTGCAAAATGGAGGAGAACGGCTCTGTCAGTGAGCACATACTCAGAATGTCTGGGTACTACAACCATCTGGCTGAGTTGGGAGTTGAGTTCCTGCCAGAGGCGGTCACTGACAGATTTCTCAATCACTATCACCTAGCTACAAGAGCTTTGTGTTGAACTATAACATGCAAGGGATGAGCAAGTCAATCTCCGAGCTATTCGCGATGCTGAAAGTCGCTGAGTCAGACATCCAGAAGGAACATCAAGTGTTGATGGTCAATAAAACCACTAGTTTCAATAAGAGTAGGGAAAAAAATGGAAATATCAAGAAGGGTTGCAAAGCAGTTGATCCTCCCATGAAGAAACACAAGGCCGGACCCAAGTCAGAAACTGAGTGCTTCTATTGCAAGGGAACTGGCCACTGGAAGAGGAATTGCCCCAAGTGTCTGGCCGACAAGAAGGGGGCCAATGTTAATAAAGGTATATATGATATACATGTTATTGATGTGTACCTTACCAACTCTCGTTGTAGTGCATGGGTATTTGATACCGTTTCGGTTGCTCACATTTGCAACTTAAAGCAGGAACTATGGAATAGACAGAGGCTGGCGAAGGACGAGTGATGATGCGTGTGGGAAATGGTTCCAAGGTTGATGTGATCGCCGTCGTCATGCTTGCTCTTCGATTACCATCAGGATTAGTGATGAACCTGAATAATTGTTATTTAGTGCCTGCGTTGAGCATGGACATTATATCTGGATCTTGTTTAATGTGAGATGTTTACTCATTTAAATTAGAGAATAATGGTTGTTCTATTTATATGGGCAATATCTTTTATGGTCATGCACCCATTGTGAGGGGTTTATTCTTATTGATTCTCGATACTGATGATACACATGTTCATAACATTGAGGCAAAATGATGTAGACTTGATAATGACAGTACCACTTTCTTGTGGCACTACCGCTTAGGTCATATTGGTGTAAAACGCATGAAGAAACTCCATGCTGATGGACTTTTGGAGTCACTTGATTTTGAATCACTTGACACATGCAAACCATGACTCATGGGCAAGATGACTATGACCCCATTTTCCGGAACAATAGAACGAGCAAGTGACTTGTTGGAAATCATACATGATGATGTGTGCGGTCCGATGAGCGTTGACGCGTTGTAGCGACCCGACCCAAATGGATGAAGTCTTTGTGCTTAAGTGTTATCCCTGGATCCGTATGCTGACACACACAGTACTCGGGGATTTATAATAGACTTCAATCACATGTACAATGTAACGTAAATACTATTACCTCAATCCATATAGCGGAAGTAACAACAAAGTTGTGGAGTCCCAACAACACCAACAACAAAGTTGAGTGTAGACATCGTAACCCTAACGTATCACGTACTCGTCGTAAGATTCCTGCAACACGAGACATTGCAACCATGTAGGTCAGTACGTTAAATGTACTGGCAATTTCACACCATAGAATAATAATGAGAATATCTATCTCTATATGCATATTTGGCTGGTGGAGGCTCTAATTTTAATTTTGCATAAAGCTAATTTTTCCCTACAACAAAGGAATTTTATTTTACTACCAAGTTTATACCATTATTGAGAAGGTTCCTACAACTCAATCCCAAAATTCCCAAGTTATTAATAACCTAATACATTAATTAAATAGAGTGATGAGATCAACCAATAATTCACTTCTAGACACTCAAGTTGTCCATAATCGGGGACACAGCTAATCATGATTAGTTTGTACACATTGCAGAGGTTTGCACACATTTTGCCACAAGACTCGAGCTCCTCCGTTGAATTCCTCGCACTGCCTAATGTTTGAGAACCAGATGATCAGGACATAGTCTTTCCGAAGAGGTCCCCTCAACCAATAGATAGGCCGGTACACCTACAATTCCCCTACATCTTCTAGCCTATCATGCAAAGGTTTCCCACAACTTACTCAAGTACGCCAGAGCTCATAATGGCTTGTGGCTGCACACGGAAGTTTCTAGGCATGAAATATCGTATGATCCCTTTGAGCCTGGGTGGCCTTCCATAGGGTGATCTCACGGGTCCTCCGGGATCCCCTTGGGCAAGCACTAGTTTCTCAAGGTGCCTGGGCAAGGCACTGGTTTCTCCAGGGTGCCCCAACCATTCCACCCAGATATGTGTTGATGTTGCCACCTTAAGTTACCCTTAATTATTATTTCTCTCATAACTTGCGTGAATCTCACATACCAATCCCCGTCTACAAGCATGGCTAAGCAATATATGACATAACGAATAATCCCGGGGAGTTTCAAGGATCATAGGTTCCTACCTCATGAACTACATAGAAATGCCCCAAATTCCCAATCCTACTCATGCAAATTGTAAGGGTGAACTAATGCATAGTAAAAACTGTGTATAGGAAAAATATGGTCAAAGTGTGAACTTGCCTTGTACTGTTGATGAAGATTCTTCGCACTTATAATTCCAGATAGCTCTACTCGTCACACTCCGATCTATCTAACGTAAGAAAGCAATTTTATCCACACATAAGAATCACTCAAAGACCCAAAGAAAATGCAACCTGGGAACTACATTAGCTTAGGGGGATCGGGTAGCGAGCGCTCTCCTCGGCAAAGCAGACAAGAAGCAATTCCACCATTGGGAACGGCACGCCCCCTTCCCTAGGGCTAGAGGTATTTACACGCTGCATTGAACCTAACGCTAGAGCTAGTACTACGATGAAAATCACTTTTACGAGCGATACCTTTGTCTTTGGTGCTTGAGTTGTCCTCCCAGCGGTGTGGTCCTCGGTTTCGGAAATGACATATTGAACCGGTATCTTTAGCATATAAAAAATCCTTTGTTTGACGGCATCCCTCCTCTAAAGCAGCTTCCTTCCTTTCCGGTTCGTAGTGGTTACGAGCAGAAGTGCAATTCAAAGCGCATTCAATAGTTGTATTAGATAGTTTAGATATAGTGACCCACTAGTTCGAGATGCACTGACCTTGGCCATTGCCTGCTAACTACGGTCATTATATGTCAATTCGGATCGCACACCGGAAGCAAAGATCAGGGGATTGCCAACTTGAATGAATGTAATCCGGTTACGGTGTAGGGGAGATTTATTATTGAGTTGATAACGCACTCCGTTTACTAACATTGAGAACTATGCCATGGAATGGAATATTCCCATTTCCGATTGTTGAAAACAAATGCGACTTTCAAAAGGCACATCAAATGTATGGACACAATGATTTGCCCACTGATTCATTGATTCATTAGCTGCGCTGCTTTTGTGAGTTCCACTGGCGTGAAACTCCGAAGGGAGAGCCCGGAGGGAGCTTATTCATTCCTTTCGTGGCTTGCCATGGTTATTTCCTTGCCCAGGGCACAGTCTGGTTATCTGTTTTGTGCCTCATCGGGCACCCAAGGGTTTATCTTATGAATGGTGCGATCCGGCATCCTTGAAGCTCGGAACTCCTCTCTGGAATTTTGACCACGAAAATGCCATTTACCCTTAGCAATGAATAAATCTATTGAACAATCTGTTTCATTGCAATACCTCGCTCTAACAACTCCTATTCCCACGGCATTACCACGAGGATTTCCTGTTTCCCCGCCACCACGTTCGATCACGGAAATACATCCACTTAGATTTACGTGCCTTAAGATGTCTAGAATTTGAGGGCGGTCAAGATGATATGAATCATACCGTGTTGAAGCTAGAAGGACATTGGTGTCCCATCTTGTATAAAGAACGCCTTCATACCGGCTCAGGACCTCCCTATCGAATTGATGCTGAAAAAAGAGATGTAGGAGCACGTCACTCAATTCACCTATCAATGGTATACAATTATAACGAGGAATTTGGAGGTTAGTGTCGGCATTATATATTGGGAGAGATATAAATTCCCTCAAGATGTGGGAAATCACTCGCAGATTGTGTAGACACTTTAATGTATTCCATAGACGTTCCGTAGAAACATACCGGATACTGTGACTCAAATCCACACAGACTATTTTATCTACACCACTTTGACCATCCCAGAACCTCTCGTGGAAACCCAACATTTCATTATAATGAGTTAATCTAGGCGGAAGATTGTTTCTTATCACTAGAAACTCCCGCATTAAGATATTCGCTAATGCTTTCAAAAGTAGTACATCTGCTGAAAGGGATGGGGCAGCCATACAAGGCCAATCACCAGCATTGATGAGTGGGTGCCTGGCACAACAATACCCAAGCTCATCTTGCCTTTCAAGAGTGAAATGTTCCTGCAAAGTCATACCACCCCTACCATATTTATAGGTTTTGTATACCAATTTGGGATGAAATGAAGAATAACCTTCATGTATATGCGACACCATGGTATCGATTGATGCGGGTAAGACGCCCCGCTCTCTCCACATATCATTCGAATTATAGAGTCTCCTGACCTCATTAATCAATTGAAGTTTCCTAAAACCACCATTATGAAATCTCCTAAGAAAAGTTGCGTTGTGATTACTACTAGATCCAATTCGAGAGAGAGAAAATAAGTTGGTAACTGTTCATAATTTATGGTATTCATCTATACTTACTCTTGGTAAGTTGGCCGGTTTCTTGGTTTGCGTTCATTATTTGGAATCAATTGGATATGTTACTATCCGCTTGACGTCTAGAACATTAGTTAGCCTCTTCCTATTTAGGGAGAGGAAAACACTCTACTATACCAGTAGGCCGAAGACCCGCAAGCTCAACGTGATGCCTTTGTTATTGTTCCTCAATCCGTCTCAGTATCATTCCTACTCATAAGAGGGATTCTTATCTATAAAAGAATACATCTCATTTATGACTCCATCCAATGAACAATTCCGGGATTTCAGGAGTATCGAGTCAGTGCACTATCTCTCATCATCATTCATGTATCTACCTATTTCCATTCCTAATATGCCATCTTTCCTTACTTTACCTTACCTGTGTTTATGTTGTACCGACTGTACTAATCATAATTTGTGCGGTGAAACTCATACAAACCATGATACCCATCAAAGCACCCGCTAACCTCGCTTTAGCTATCTCACCTTCAGGATTGTAATTAGTAATATCTGCTACATCGCGAAATGTTGGATCGTTACGAAACGCGTCCAATACGATTTCCTGCACGTCCTTAGTAAGAAGATATGTCTTCTTATGAAACCCATCCAAAATCAAGTCAGGATCATTGAATTGGTTGACAGATATAGAATCGATGACAACCGGTATCAGCAGGGGGTCATTGCCCCCAACCACTAGCTTATACCAAACCGTGCACATCATGCCTGTATGTATTAACGTGATAAACACTATATATACATATGAACGCAGAAGTGGGTGATAAAAGATTGTAGTGATCTCCATTTGCGGTGCAGTATAGCTCGGTTTACTAACCGTAGATTTGAATCCAGCACCGAACTCCCTGAAGTTTGCGAAGATCACTTCTCTAGTCAGGGAAGCCATACCTACCAAGCCAAGAGAATCTGGTAGATCTACCAACTTATCATATAGTGAAATAGTACGCTTATAGTGAAAGCCAATAGGATTGGGGAATGAAAACCTTGAAATACGGGGCAGATGGGGCCAACCAATTCCAGTTAGGAACGTCAACCTTGAAGTAGGTTCTTGTACAGAAACAGGCACCACATAATCACTTGGTCGAGTTCGATGAGTTATCAAGAACTTGTATCTATCTCTATCATACTGGATTTGAGTATTGAGTATAGACATAGAATACACTAGGTTCTCTCTCAAATTGTTAAGAATGTGAAAACGATTTGATGCGTTAGAAGGCGCACCTCCAGGAGGACTATTATCACTACCATTGGGGCCGCCTCCTCCACTCGGAGGAATCGAACCGTCATAATTACTATCACTAGATCCACTTTCAGAACCTTTATTGACTTTCTTTCCTTTATTCACTTTTCCTTTCTTTCCAGAACCTTTATCGACTTTTCCTTTCTTTCCGGAACCTTTATTGACTTCAACATTCTCTTGATTTGCTTTGACTTTATCTTGATCAGATTGAGTAGGAGGATTAGACGATGGGAACTTATTCTTCGACGAATCTTTAGGGTCTCTGGGAAGCGAATCAGAACTGTTACATGAGAAAATGTCGTTGAACTCGTCGTAAACTCGATTCAGAAATGCAGTTAGATAGGATCTCATAATATATCTACTATTCATAGAAATATGGATTTCATCCTTTCTAGGATTTCAATTGGAGGATTTTCCTGATATCAGGACCTAGTTCAAAACACTGATATCCTAGTTATCAACACCATGGTTGTAGGAAAGAGATTTCCCACCTCTAGTGAATATTCGTATCTAGAGACATGATAACCGTGGGCTTAGAGAACAAACTACACCGCGAACGGGTTTACAAAGCTTGAAGAGGAGAAAGGTGGATAACCTTTATAGATCAGGATAACCTTTCACATTTTCCTACAAATAGGATATTTACACCACGACCTAAATATAGCACCTAAGAAGTATGTTCTGCCAAATGAATAGACGTATATGAAATGAAAAGAGAATGAATTTCTCAATGTTCCGTTGATAGACGGGTGCTGCAATTAGCAAACAGAGTACGACTACTACTAGGCTCCAGTGTATTCTAGAGGTGGTATAGTTGGTGACCAACCTACACTAATGTTGAGATAGTACCACGCATGTGATAGTAATCCCTAGCTCATATTGTAACCCTCGTTTTAGGCCATGGAAAACCCAGTGCCAACACTGAAAGCAGTAAACCCACCTGTTATAGGATCCGTAACATCTACTACTGTTATATGAAGCAAATACCCTATGTTGTGAGGTAGG